>NW_017176727.1:295843-330458 GCF_001652005.2 Ceratina calcarata | reverse complement strand
TTCAGTTTATTCATCATTTCCATCATCCTACTGATTCTATTCTTTGTCATTTGCTTCACTTTATTACGTCAAAAAACATTGCATACGGATGGCAACATGTTATTACGAGATTCATATAAAGTGTTTATTTCATTATGAACAATATTTTTCCAGATAGATGCAATTCTTTTTCCAATTACAATAACTACCCTATTACAATACCGTCTCCCCTGTCTCCCCTCGCAACTGCTAGCTTTTGTATGCAGGCGACCGAACTGACTGGCAAGATAGGAACTTAAAATTGAAAGGTTCTCCCTCTTCAAGGATTATCCGCGTCTTCTTAGGTTATTAATCCAGGATATGACGGAAACGAATCTCCGATCGCTCTTGATTTATACGTATTCGGAAAACTTCTCTCGTGAATAATGAACCTCTTCGAAGTTTTCTCAGTTTGAAATAATAATACCACGCTGACATAAATCTCTCAGCACAATATTCTGACATTACAATCGACTTGTGTACGTAATATAATGAATTTGAAAATTTAGCGTAATCAGGCTTTGCAACATAAATTCCTATCTCGTAGCAGTTTGCTTCAGCGATTAAATTAATACACTTGGTCACTCGTTTCGAAAACATGTAGCTCAAATGAAAAACTAATAGTTGTGAGGAAGGGGTTGAAAGAAAAATTGTAAGGAGAAGGGCAAATACGAGATCTCCTCGAGACTTGCAAACATTTACCTTGATAGGCGGAAGGGACGGATAGTATGTGGGTAAATTCTCGAATTCACGGGAATTAGCCTCCTTCCACAGGTTCTTGAAGAGTGATTCGAGTGGCGAAAAGGGTTGGAAGGTTCACGAAAAGGGAGAGCCGATTTATCCGCCGATCTGAGACCTGCTTCCTCCCTCTTTCGAATCCTTCTAGCAGGATTTCTTTCACGCCACGCAAAGAAGAGGATCCTATCTTCCGCACCTCAAGCAGGCACCCCCAATAGGGGACGGAGGAGGAAAGAAATCTTGAAGGTGTTCTACACAGACAAAGCTTGCAAGCTCGGGCCGTACCTTCCGAAAAAGAGGATATCGACTGGCTGACTGTGGAAGGATAAGGGTCGACAGGGACGCGGAGAAACAGCCGCTATCACCTACCTTGGCCAAGATGGACGAGCTGATTCGTCCAGTCCCGCAGAATCTCGAGGATCTGCGGATTCTCTAGGATCGCGGAACTCTCCCTTATTTTGAGAAAATACGCGATCGCACGATGGACGGTGCAAAGGCTGCTTCCGCCAGATGCTTGTCTGGCTCGTTCAGCGAAATTTTGGAGGAATTTCGGTACGCTTTGAGACCTTACATGGGTACGCATCAAAGTACCTCTGTTTCTGACGTCAGACAGAATGTCTCTTATTGTTTAAGTCATATGAATACCCGAGACAAATTCCCCGAGAATTCTCAGAAAAAAGAACTGGTCACCTTTATATAAATAGAAAGCAATAGTGCTCAGTGTTTAAAAGTTATGAAGCAGAACGTATAGTATAAAGTAATGTCATTAAAATATGAGAAAAGAGTTGATCTGGTAGCATAAAAAATCTAGAGGAACACTGTCGTGATAAGGCGAAGATCTCGCGGGTTAAACAATTTTTTGAAAGAGTGCACCACTCCATTAAATTGGCCGTCATATGTAGATCGAGCGATACCTCCTTAACCAGACGAGGAAAAGAGTAGAGCCAGGCGCTCGCGTGCTACACATACTGTAGACTGTAGACTGTAGATAGATAGTAAGTACATATCTACGTATATGTATAGCCGCAGATGAATCAAAGGGACTCGGACAAAGACGGATAGGGAGGGAATCGCGTGGGAGGGAGAACGAGATAGCTAGATTTAATCACACCTACCCTATTCCTCTCACGTCTTGAAAGGGAGACGACGACGGCAACGACGGCTCGTAGTAAAGCCAGACGGGAAAGGAAGAGAGGAAACGGAAGAGAGAGATGAAAAAAGGGTGGAAACGGGAGGCCGGAAGGGGGATACAATTTAATACAGACCCATTCGTTCACCCCCGGGGAACGATTCCAATGGAGGAGGTTGCATTTTTTTACCCGCGTGCCGTTTGTCTTGTACGTGACGAGTATGAACGCGTCGAATCCAAAGAATTCAGAGCCGGAAAGGATTCTCTCGCTTCCTGCGAGGAAGAAATATATAGCCGGGAAACCTGCGTCTCGTTTACACAGAGACTGCGAAAAGTATTGATATCCGTACACTTCAATATTAGACACTGATTTTCCTATTATTTATCAAAATTGCGTTAAATGATTCACAATTGATACCAAAATTAAAACGCCCAAACATGTGTATAGAAAGAGTTAATAGAATTCTACATCAAATATTCTGTTGTCTAATAAGCCCTTATATTGAATAAATTATATACTACTTTGTATTCATGAGAATAGTAGAACAAAGAAGTATGCGAATGACTCATTAGATAATCGTTCGAATCACCAAACGAGGTTATTTAGCACAAAGGAATTAGAAGAGAGCGGATTTCAAAGGAGCCACTCGTGATTTTGAAAGGAAAACCCTTTTATGACGCTCTCGGTTATTTACCGCTAACTCTTGAGAACACCCACGAACGTCCTGCAGATTTATAGGAGCTTAACGCTGCGTCTGAGCAATGAGTGTTTCGTTTAGATAGCATTCTATTCTCACGGTTTCAAGACACGTGCAATAACAAAATTCCAATATGTGCCACATAATTATCAATCTGCCAGCGACTCTAAAGTATTTAAGAAACGATATTCAGTAAAGAAAATTAGAAATGTCTTCAAAGATTCAATATTACGAAAGCAAACCATATAATAAAAGTGATAATAATACATTCGTTCTTTGAATATTCCACGCAGGTCGTCTGAACTTTAAACAAAAGAGTGAGAGAAATTGATCGTCCGGAGAACTTCGTCAGAGCAGCGATTGGTAGAGGGTGTAAAGGAGTCCTTGAGTGCATCCAGGGAGACATTATCGCCGGGGATGAAAGGCCGAAGTGCACACCCTGCGCGCTCTCTCTTCCGAGAGGCGCCCCGTGCATAATTTATCGGCACGAATAGCGGGGATCAAATTCGGTGGTGCGTATCGAAGTGCCCGGGCTCCAGAAGGGATGTGAATGCCGCGAATAAGTCGCATAATAATCTACGGTCAAAAGTTTCCTGGCGCGAATAATCCGTGAAAGGATTTTCAACTCCCGGTATTAAGGGTATTAACTCCTCTTTGTTACCCTCGCTTTAACGTTTCTGCGAATATATTTGTCGACTACCTTCAAAACCCTTTATGTTCTGTATTTCCAATTTAGAGAAACAGGTGAGTCATTTTACTAAAAAAAAAATGCGGAAAAATATGTTTTCCCAGTTGTGAAAGTGAATTACTAATTTTTTACTATATAGCAATCTCTCTTTTACTAAAACTATAATAAACTACCATCACGTTTTTCTTACATTTTTCTGATTTCTACTTGTTGAAAAAATAATCGTTTATTTATTTGATATCTAATTCACAAGATAAACCAAGAGTGATGCTTGATCTGGTATCGTCAGGTCGGCAGTTAATGGACCGAGCCAAGAAAATCCCTTATCCGTGACGATATCGAATAGCTTGGAACGCGGCTAGCAATAATGAAAGTAAAATCCGTTGGAATCAGCGGAAAGGAAATCCGTGGGGCAACGTGGCTGCCAATCTACCTACCTCGGAACTCCAATATCGCGGATTTTCTGTTTGCCTATTGTGCCGTTTCCATTCAAGTTCAATGGTTATTATCGTTAATACGCGTGGAGAGGAAACTTCTTGGCATGTGCCGAGATAATGAAACGAGCGATGCGACGTGCTACGCTCAAGAAATTGAACATAGTGTCTATGTATTGATGAGCAGTTTACTTGCGTTCGATACACATAAGAGTTCCAATAAAGACTGCTCTTGAATTTGAACGAGGCTCTCTACTTGTGTACAATCAAATTTTATAGTCAATTAATCAATAGTTCGTAATTGCCACAATTAAATGGTAATCGTAAGTTACAATTAATCGCTAGTTCATATAATGTTGGTGCATGTTTAGAAAATAAAGCGTATTTCTTTTGGAAATAGAAAAATAGATAATAAATACAATGCATATTAAGTTTATTTAAACGACTGAAATTATGCTAAATCAAACAATTAGAAAAAGTCAGACAACAAAACAAGAGTTACAAAAAGGAGACACATGAAAATGCAAACACATGAAGATAGAAAACAGCTATAATCAATGAACTTGTCACAAACATTGAAAAAAATCAAAAGAAATTAAATACAACACAGAAGAGATTATTGAGAAGGAAACGAAAAATGTCTTGTGAGTCCCTGTCGAAAGCAAACAACGTCCCAAGACATGATCGCGTGGCTGATCACGTACAGACTTCTTCTACTTGAACATAAATTCTGTCAGCTGGGCACAACAAACGTGAACCGTTTGAAGGATCCAGGAAAGGGAGAAAAAAGTACGCACACAAGGAGGCCGTTAACCCTATTTCTTAAGGGAGCGGGTGTGGCGTCGAGTAACGAAGGGTCTCGCGTTCCTAGACTCCTTGAATACGATTACACGGAAAGAGGGAAAGGACGTGAGGCTGGAACGAGACGAGGAAGAGGCTGTGTAACGTCGGTCTTGATTTACTAATAACAAAGGACGATAGAGTCGAAAAATTGGAGACGAACAGACGAACAATAATGACAGCACGATAGGAAATTTTATTAATAGGAATAGGACTTTGCTTTATCCTGATTTTAGTATTGAAAAGATTGCAATCCCATTAATCTTACATTTGTCCAAAGCAAATGAAGTTTAAAATACTTTTAATAATATTTACTGAATCTGATGTAGTGAAAATTTTTTAATTTATTGTTCTGATCTAAGATTTTAATTGAAAAAACTATATCTCCTATACTATAAAAGTAAGAAAATGAAACCTTCAATCTTCAAATAAAAATATTTAAAAATTGTACGTTAATGATTAAACTTGACGAATTCAGGCTTACGATAATAATCAAATAATTTTGTATGTGATTAATAATACGGACAAAGGAGAGGATCGCGTACGGCAATCACGAATCGCCGTTGATTTTTGATCGTCCTAAACACAGCACGAGAATAACGAAGCCGCATGTATAAATAATTCAATGCACGAACTCCCGGCAAGCTGACATAATGGAAATAAATTAAGCGGTATTGAACAGAGATTGTACCTCTGTTACCGAGAAGTAATTACGTATTAAATTATTCAAATCTATTAATGCTTTCAAGACCGTCAATGTACGATATGCAACATATGTTTTTTCATTCGTGAACAGAGCATAGCCGCTCTGGCATAACTGACATTTAAATTATACAATTATTTAAAACTACAGACATGTAAAATAATTTCATTAAATCACGATTAATACATATCGTGCATACTATCAATTTCGCCCGAACATCCTCTCTAAGAAAGATAAAGAACAAACAAATAACAAACTATCAATTTGAAATGAAGAAGGCTACAAGGAAGGAGAATAATCTCAAGATTTAAGTCCTGCACAAACTCAGTTACAAAGCAAACAACTTTACACCGTCGGTCACTTTGTGAGATTAAAATCAACTAATCCCAGAGCGAGTGTCATCAAATATTTCAACGATTCGACTGACCTCCTGTAACTCGTTTTGCAGACACAATTCGAGATGATTATCGTAAAATCGAATCAAGCGAATTCAACCGCATATAATAAACTATACATTGGATGTACTTTACAATGTTACAAAGATTAACCGACTTCAATTTCATTCATCTTAATAAAACAACTTCTGTAATTTGTATTCTTATTCAATTTCCAAAGAATCGTTCACCGTTTCGCTAATAAAAATCAATTCTATTCTATGGGTTCTACCCATAAGATTCCCATTACCGAATTTCTTTAGCTTGAACTTTTCTTCATCCATAAAAAGAAAATAAATGTCGTCCTTGCATCGAGATCACATCATTGATGCGGCATAACGAGGGAAATATTTTCTTCGACGACGACGACGATGTTGACGAAAGAAAGAGAGAGAGAGAGCAAATACTTGAGGCACGGTTGGGGATGGTTATTATGCCCATGGAGGGTATACGAATAAATTCAACGAGTCCTCTCGTGGCGCGCACGAGTGCCGCGCCACGGAGTTTTCCGCGGAAAACTCGGATATACATTCCGTGCGACTTAAAACCCGTAATGGCTACCACTTACATCGAGGGACCAAGTTGGTATAGCAGTCGTGGTCGAGTATCGCGTTCGAGACGTTCAACGTTCAGCTCGTTCTCAATTAATTGCTACAATACGAAAATGAAGGAGCAGATTATAGATCAACCGTTTTTATAACTAAAATCATTTAGATGTTATTTATGACCGTGTAATACGCGAACGTTTGGCTAATGATAGTCTACAGATATTCGAAATAAAAATAATATTTTTGACATGGTCTAAAATTTAATACACTATCATATTTATTTAGTCTGCAAAATAACGTCGTAATTCAAAATTTTGTTACAAACCCAACGAATCTTGGACTTTTATTACGAGAACTGAAAGATACTTAGATCTGCACTAGACACTCACTCACTGAACTGTAAAAACTGTCTTGAAGGAAGGCTTTGCCACGCGAACCCGAGGATCGTCCCCGAAAAGGAAGAGGAGAGACATTTAAAATTAGCTAAACGCAGATGGGGAGGAGAACACGGTTTAAAACTATGTAAAGGGTAGAATTCCGCTGGTAGACGAAAAAAAAAGTCCAGAGTCAGGACCGAGTGTCGCGGGCACTTACAAGGGAACCGCGCACGACTGAAATGGATCCGGAACAAGAAATCCTCGTCGTTCACCGAAGACTATGCTTGACTTGAGAAACAGGGAACGGAGCCACTATTTTAAACCAGACAATCCTAAACATCTCAGCTTGAACCAAACAATTTATCCTTTTACCTCTGAAACTGTTCAGAACTGGCAAATAAACAAGCAAATCTACTCCATGAGTAAGTTTCGTTATCAGCTTTATAAACAATTAAAAGTTTGTGTGGCATATCTAAATTATTTTTCGTACTGATATATTCGCAATGATAAAACAAGAACGTATAATCAAATTCCTATTCGCCGGGACGTCTGCGAAAAGTCAAAGAAAATCATGGACGTGGAAAGAATCGCCAAGAATACCGGATGGCTTTTAGTGGCTGGTACGTGTACAAAATTCGACTCGTGATTCGTCGACGGGCACTTCGACCGGCATAATCCCGGAGCAGAGATTCGTGGCACAGCCGTACCGCACCACGTTCAGAGGAGGAGAAGTCGAAAGTCTTCAAAGCGGCCCGGCTGTGCAAACGAACGATGCAGCTATAAAGTTTCTAATCGAATTAGAGGCTGACCACCCCTTTCGCCATTCCGAGCGTACGATCAAACGGCCCCCGGGCTTCTCCCTTTCGGCGAGCGTGAACACGATCAAATTCGCCGTTTCTCGTGTACGTAAGCTGAAACGTCGACATCCAATTTTGGATAAACACGTTTGCTTCATTAAGTTTAACTTCCAGATGCGACTGATCTGATCATTCCCTTCGTAATTAGTAAATTCTTTAAACGAACTGAATTCGTATTATAAATTATAAAATAATATTTATNGAATTATATTGGCAACTAAACTGATACGGATAATGGCATTTAATAGCACTGAAAGATTCCTGCAGAAAAATTGACTTCTCCGAAAGAACTTAAATTTTCTAGCAAATTTTAAATTTCCAGCGAAGTTAAGTTTGCAAGCAACGAACGTTCGCTATCTATCAGTGACGTAATCCGCTTGAACGCTTCTTACGAGACGGGACTTGCGAATAGAAAAAAAGAGGAAAGAGAAAGAAAAGATCGGCTAATCCGGGCGAATTGGGGAGGCTTTTCGCGAGCAAACGAAGACAGAGTGAGACAGGAGGTAAAGAAAGAACGAGAGAAAGTGTACTCACCGCCATGTCCTCGCTTCTGTAAGCTGTGAGGGTCTGCTCATCCTGCAGGAGGACGCAGTAACAAGGTTCCCAGCACGCCTCGCCGGCAGCTTCGCCAACGCAGCATTCGGCCTCTGCAAAAGAGAGATAAAAAGGGGTTCGTCTCAGGTAAGTAAGAACGCAAGAGGAAGAGAGGTCAGACTGGCGCGGCGCGGTGTGGCGACCATTGTACCCACGGAATAAAGTCGGCGTGTACGGAGCAGCAACAATAAGAATAATGGGGTTCGCTTCAATTATTATTTCCGTAAAAGGGAGGCAACAGGAAGGGCGACGCGATCTTCCGTGCCTGCGGCCAACGATCGATAACGATCGATAATTCTCGCGTGCGAGCGTCCCGAGCGAATCCGATAACAGACTTTGCATTAAGGTGCGTACACACCATTGACTCCAATTTTGCTATGCGATTAGTATAGTATAAGTGCTACATTGCCTTATGCAGTCGCAGTCTTAATGCTTTGACATTCTGCTATTTGACTTGACAAATTTATCTAAACCATATAAAAACTTTTATGCATAAGACTTATTTTTTGTCTAGACTCACTAGTTGTACACCTCGGACTATAAGAATTAATTTAAAATATTGCTTTTACAAATATCACGATTTATTACTAGGCAAGATAAATGATTTCAAACATTTTAGGAAAAGAATGTAGCAACTGTGTCCATTGCCTGTACGGTGTACACGAAGTGGTAATAACATCGTATTGTCCGCGTGCACTTATCCTTGCGACAACTGGCAAATGGAAGCTGAATTCGAAAACGATTCGTGGGACTGATATGTTTGCTTCGAGAGAAGATTAATGAATGGATAATATGTCTGCGGGTAAGGGTGCTGGGTTTATGGTTCTGTAACTTCGAAGAGGGGTTGGTAGAATGTGGAAACTGTTGAATTGGAACTCAGCATTCACAGTACGTCTCGCAACAAATGAATATTCAGATTGCTAATTATTTGTAATCTGTGGCTACGTGCTTTCTTAACATTCAATAATCTCGACATTCGTAATTGCTGTTATTTCAAGTGTATTTGCTCCAAACGTTTTGATATCGTCTAATATTTTAATTTGTATTTATGAAATCAGTTACTAATTCTTATGAAATGTTGTATGTCTCTTTCATGTTTCAATCTGACAGCATTGTTAAGTTTTGATATAGAAAATGCGGATCTAATTGGTGAAAGGTTTTATTTCCGGGGTTCATTCTCGCGCCCCACGTGTCGGTGATTTAATGTCACCGCGCTTAACGTAATTACTCAAAACGTGTCTGGGTTACGTTACGTAACTACCCAAGCTTGAATACGTGCAGGGACAAAGAGAGATAACGTCATTTGGAAACCGTGTCCCACCACTTTAAATTAATTATCTAATTTCTAAATCATCGTGCCTCCGAGTGCATCTACTAACAATCGATTCAATATTTTAAAAACTGTATCTCAGCGTCTTAATCAATATAATATTATCGAAAAAGGATTGAAAAAAAAAACAGATCTCTATTAAAATAACGCAATAGATAGTGAATGTTGACAACATTTATTGTGAACAAACGAGTTAAATTACGAGCAGGCGATCACGTGGGCGCGAATGAAAAAGTTTTATTCGGTTTGCGTCGCCTACAGAGCAGCAGGATTTTAGTCAGTCGAGCCGCCTTTACGACAGGAGTAATGAACGTTTGATAAATCATTCGACTAATCCACTATCCACGCGAATCCCGACAACCGTACGCCCACACTTATTACGTCGAACAAATCATTTTGTCGATAAACCTGTTAATCCGACAGATTCATGGGGAAACAACAGCTGCGATACACTTCCATTCTCACGCTCGTTAATGAGCGCATAAAGACATCCGATTGGTAGCCAGAAAACGATAAAAAATTATTGCTATATCAATGAACAGTTTTCACCAGCGAGAATTATCACCAAAATGACCATCAAGTGGCCATCGGCTATTACATTCTTCGGCCAAGCAACATTGAAAATCTATGAAAAGATCATTGTTACTCTTATCTTCACGGATTAATTTACTCTCGATAAACACAAATCCCCCTGGAATTCGTTACTAGAGACAGGGATAACACTTGTAAATAGCAATCCACGCGTGGCCGTCTTAACAGCATCCGCAGGTGTAATTAACGCGGAACAACTTCCAAGATCGGAGGCGGCTCGGTCTCGGCAGCGTTTCCCGCGGGTGTTTCGAAACTTGAGGGGCCATCGGGACTACCTCGTTGCATTGTGGGAAAGTTCGCCGACTACGCGGAGACCTGCGACGATACTTCTGAGGGTTTGCCGCGAGTTTCTGTAAGTTAGAATCCACGAAAGAACTTACAGTCGGTACAAAAAGTACTCGGCGGACAAGTTTCGTTCACAATTATAAAAGGAAAAACAATCTTTCACAACTATTCGTTCTTTAATACGTTTTTGCAAACGGAAAAAGTAAATCAAAGTCCATTTCGATGTTTAAAATGTGTGTGAAGTATCGTACTGGTGGGTATCGCGTAAAATGTAATGTAGTCTCGTAGGAAGATATTTCTGTGCAAACGGTACGTAGAGGGGACCGCAAACGCGCGATATTATACAGTTCCGTATCGGTGCACGGTAATGGCATCGGGATACCGATTCGATTCGAGCCAGACCCGCAGACCGTTCTTCCATACGAAAGTTATTACCTTAAATCGACGTGTAATTCCCGTTCAAAACGATATTTGGTTTGCGCTATACAGGAAAAGAGTTTAGCAACATCATTGATACTCCGGAAATGAAACTGTCCTGCAAGCTTTAAAAGAAAGCATATCAAAACGTTATGTTTCGTTTTATAAACTTTTTATGCTACGGTCATTTTATATTATTATAATATTTTTTGGATTAAATTTCAAAGTGACACCACGTCATGAACTATAATGTAAACATGTATTCAAAATACTTCTGCTAAAAGTAATAGTTCATTTTATAGACGGATGGCAAACGAAGAACTCTTTTGTTCTGACAATGAGTTTCGACTTCTTCGAAACATTTGTTATAGAGAATGTCGAGACACGATTATTGCAACAGGAATTGCCGAATAAAAATACCTCCGTAATATCGTGCAAGACATCGTGTTGCCTCCCGTGGAATCGAACTATTCCATTGCATTTTTATCATCGCGCATAAGTCGCACGCGTATTACGCACAGCATTCCCCGTGGGAGCTCCTCGGGTTGCTACCAATAAATTCCAATTTCACCGCCGCCGTCTACCTAAAACCCCGGCGTATATACGCGTTCAACATTCGTCTTATATGGAAAACCGTCCGATATTTTGTTGCAGACGCAGGTACCGTGGAATATACCCCGCTATTTCATATTCGTACCTCTAACGGCCTAACTCTAACTGCTTTCATATTCAGAAATATGTATCTAAGGATGAGTGTGCAAAAGAGAACGAAGACATTCAATAACGTCTCTCCCCATTGCAAATTTTATGTCTTCTAAACAGAATTATTGTTTTATTCTGAAAGATGACAGTCGTGTAATTAAACTTTATAAGAATTCCTTTCATTAGCCTATCAGAATTGTATAGTATAAGGAAAAATTAAGATTACCCTAAATCTAATTTCTCAATTCGTTATACTACGAACGTCATACTCGTGCAAGTCCAGATCCAGGAAACAGGTTCACACGTTGCTCACGAAACGGAGAAGCGGAATGAAAAGCGTAGGACAGGCGAGAAGTTCTTCACGGTTCTCCGTTCTTGAGACCATGTTCGTGTCGAAAGCGCGAAACGGGGCGAACCGTGAAGAGCGGCTGGCGTGTGTTTCTTTCCTCGACGCCGAGATTGCTTCCTACGGGGTCTATCCTCATTAGAAGCTCGCCGGACCCGGCTAGTTCATTACCGGCGATCTTATCTGCGACGACTCGTTCTTCTCGCGAGCTTCTTTGGGTCCGGCTTTCTTCCATCGCGGATTCACCGCGTTTCCACGGCTGACGTCGTCGTCGTTTAATTAATAATCGAGAAACGCGTGCCAGAAGGATCGGTCAGAACGCAATATCGCAATTCGTCTCGCGATCGAACCAGTTCAACTTATGCTGAGTTATGTAATTAAATAGAAACTAGATGAAAAACCTTGATCTGAAAATCTCGTTGCGATCCTCACTGCTTTGGTGTCAAGCGGTGATTGATATAAATTCTATTTTCGTATCTACCTTATCAAATCTATAAAAGTTCTTACAGTTTCTTGTAACTAAAAAGTAGCATTTATCCACATGTTCTCTGACCGCAATTTCATAGAAAACACGTCGACTTGGAGTTGCTTTAATCTGGTTCGTGGTTCTAGGTTAATCGCGCTTCCAAGAGTCCGCAGCTCTGCCACAATTAACGGAGTTCTAGAGAAAGTAGCGCAAGCGTTTTAATAGATAAAAAGTGACGCGACTAGATGAGACACGAGCCATATTTAAACATACTTGATAAAATGACATACGTACATTAAAATACTACACACAACTATAAAAAAAAATAGGTACATGTCTACTATAATAATGTGTATAGCATTGAATGAAAAGCGTCGCCTGGTTCGTATTTTAAATAGACTTAACGCGTGCAATAATTAGTGGCCGATAGAGCATGGAAATTACAGGACATAAAATAGAAAAGGCAACTGTCAATGTTTCAAGTGAAAATATAGAAAATGAGTTGTAGTAATGAGGCAATTTTACTTTCACAAAAAAGAGAGAGAAGAAATCTTTTGATGGTTTGTTTTTAATTATTCTGGACATTGCAATTTTAGTGCCTGATTAGACAAAGTACAAGATACTAAAGTACAGCTTATTCAATAATATGTCTTTACGACTTTAGAATTGCATTTTTAAAATTGATTCATTTATCCATTTAGACGTATTGTACTTTAAATGTTAACAGTTAATAAGATTAAGATTGTTCTTACTATACTTTTTTTTTAGTTCAACAAATATCATGACGAATATTAAAATCTTATTCCTCTTATCGATAAACCACAAACTAAACAAATGCACAAAGTGAATCTCGACTGGCATTTCTTCCGGTAAATTTCACGTGGAAGGCACCTTTGATCTGCGTACAAAGACGTCTTATACAAAAGGGAGCCGTATTTTCCGTTCACTCGCCTTTTTCCCTTCAATCCTTCGATCTCGCTTTCCGAGCGACTCGATAACAATAATTCACTTTGCACTCGAATCGTGAAAGTGTAGAATGCGCAAGCACGTGGCTATAAAACGGGAATTTATCACTTCTGGTTACCGAACAATGAAACGAAGCCGATTGCGGAATATTAAATGTACTAGATAGCGGCGTTAAACGACGCCGTAAATTATTCTTCCAATAATAACGAACTGATCACATAATCACTGTTATTCCGTGTTCCGCCATGAGACAACCGTTGAATATTGTACACACATTTCGTTACACCCTTAATTTAAGAAAAAATACACACGAATGAGCCTTAAACTAATCTATTTTAATATATATTATTATGTGCTCTTTATTTACTGATTCTATCAAAACATGTGTGTGCATTCTATGCTCAATGAGTTTATTCTTGTATTGATGAATAGAAGCCTAAATACTAACACATACGTATGTTTTCAAACGTCAATCCTTTGACAATTCTTTTAGCATCGTTCGACAGACAATCTCCGACGACTTATAGATAGACAGGTGTGTAGGTAAAACAATTTAAATTTCAATTCGGAATTCACTTTTCTCTCTTCGAACAGTTATCACCGTCAGTCGCTTAATTAAATTCCGTTTCACGGTTCGTTAGCGTAAAACATCAAACTATGCAACAGTCTAGGTAGACGCGAGATGCTATTTCGCAGTGAAAATTTCCACTTCCACTTTTCTGTGCCACAAACCCGACGCGTATCTAATTGTTACTTTCAATTGCCCTCTATTCCAATTTTCTGTGTCACGAACCGACACCCAGTTGTCATCTCCAATTGCCCCGTAACCGAGACACACCCTGTTAGTATTAAAAACATTGCGTCGTCGCGTCATACGCGTTTGACATACATAAAACTTTAATTTTCAGTCTTTACTTAATAAATATTACGATACTTTAATCACGTTAACATCAATAGTGTTTCATAATTTTTTTAATTACTAAAACCAACGTGTGTCACTTATACAGAGACAAAATATTGCTCAATAAAGAGAATGTTAACAAGAATTCCATCGAGTCAATGCAAACCCCATTTAATATTGCCTTATATTGACAATTTAGTATGCAATGAACAATGAGAGGAATTTTAATGAATATCTATGTCACGACATCTTACAAATTAAGAAACCGAATTGATATTCAAGACAGTGAACACATCTAATCCTGTTAATAAGACACGCACGCGTAGGAGAGCGAATTAAAGGAATACGTTATATGAGAAAAAACAATTGAGTCCAAGGCTCGTTGAATAATCGTGGCAGATTCAATTAGGTCGTAAAGATCGCTTCACGAGATCAGAATATCGGTTTCGTGAGTGCTCCAGTTTATCGGTGAGAGGATACATTGTTGACATTATTGACAATATCCCATTAACCAAATCTATCCCGGAATAATGTGCACACGACAGTGAATGTAACCACTAAGTAATGATAGTTTGCTTTATAATCTAAACAACGAAAGCATAAAACTTTTTTAAGAGCTGTACTCTCAGTTGAAAAATATGAATTCCTATGATGGATCTCTATAAGAAATAATAAGTCGTTGTCGTCCACGGTATGTGATTCATGATGAGGGATAAAGAAAATTTATTACACATAACAGAGTGAGAACATGGATATTATTACTTAGCGAGTGATTGTTTTTTAACGATAACGCGATATCTTCGACTTCGACGTTCCCTCTGAATGAAAACGTGCGCCAGGGATGAGAGGAAGTAAATCTGACTAATACTTTTCTTGTAATTAAAATGTCATCTTTACGTCTTTTAATCCTTAGAGAATGAAAATTAAATGTAACACAGCGAAATGTGAATCATTCAAATGAATTAGGTACCTTTGACAAACGTCGTTCAGCATGTAACGCAACATAATGAGATACACAAATCCTTAAAAGCACATGACACTAACTTTTCTCATATTTTTATACTTAGCATACAGCAAACTGAATGGATGGTAATAAGTAGTAGATGATACAGACGATAACAGAAAGAACAAACGAACACGAGTTAACACGCTGTTAATAATAATTAACGAGATTGCGTAAGAAAGATTCGTAACGGCGAAAACCAGTTTCTCGCGTGACGAAAAATGCATAGTTTATGGATGATCGCTTCTGCCACTATTTGATTAACTTCAATCGTGAGGGACAAAAATGAAAGGAGGTCCTAGAGAATGCACGCACGTGTTTTAATGCCACGCCACGTATACCAATTCAGTGTAAGGTAGGTAAACTAGTAGAGAAGAGGACGAACCGAAACACATCCCCCAGCTATAAACGAGACGTTAAGCCCCGAACAATTTCCTGCTTTTAATGGACCCGCCATCGGTGAACGGCGTTCATTTCGAATAATTAATTCTCGGCGTGACTTCATTTTGCTAGACTCGTTGCTTCCCTTCCGTAGCCGTGCCCCTCAGTACTCAAAAAACCTTGTTTGAAATTTCCGTTCAGACAGTTATTATGGGTTTACGAATTACCACGGTCTTTCAACAATAATTGGATGCAATTTTAACTGGTTTACATTCGTACAAAAATTAAGAAATTAGGAGAAACCGTCAGCTTGATGAAATACGTTTAGAATGTGAAATTGTGTTGAACGGAAACGTTATTCGTGCCGTGATGACGAATTCAAATGAATAGCACGTGCTACCCAGACGCGATTAAGTAAATAATTAAATAATTAAACGAAGAAATTAAATTAAACAATATCCGGTTTAGGTGAAAGGGGGAGCCATACAGCTGCAGCTGTCACTTCTATTAGATGCACGTGTGTCCCCGTTGCACTTGCAACGACAATTCGCGACATTCGGATCCATGTCAGAGATATCTCTGTTTGAAACGAGAACAATGCGCCATGTAACCCAATCGAGGATTTCCCTGCTTATTGGTCGTCTTCAACCAGCAGAGCAAAGAAACCGATTTCTCCTTTCTGACAATCATACAATTCAGAGACAAGTCCTCTCATTTCGACTCCATTACACAATTCATGTTTCCATCAATTAAACTCATTAATTTCCATTCTTAGTGATATAATGATACATATACTAATTCACTATCAAGAATTTTTAAATAAAAAGACCTGGAATCTATGACGAAGCATAAAAATAAACTTAATTGAAAGTCCAGCGTGCCTTATTGCGCACACATTAACTTTTGACGTCTACTCCATTACTTATAGTCTTAACTCTTTACTCTTTGACACAGATTGACTCATCTACTCGCTCGCTCTTTGATTACGCTCTTAAAATTATCACGCACATGTTCACGTTATATATCTACTCTCCCGAAACCATGCGTATGTCTAAACATACGTAATGAGTATGCAAGCTCGTTCCACTCGAAATTGATCGTCAACTTCAACAGGGTATGCCGAACCCTTTTGCGTAATCTCCAAACATTCGTTATTCGGGTGCAACGAGTGGGGAGAGGATCACTGACATCGAAATTTGTGCATAAGTTCATTCACCTCACTTTGCTTGCTGAACTCTATTCTAGCATTGGTAATTCACCGGTTTTTTAAATTATATTCAATTGAATTATATGGATCTGCATAATAATTTAAACTTCTTTAATCTAATTAAAAATATTATACGTATTTCACCTGAATTACTAAAAGCTTTTTACGAACACAAATTCGAATTAAACTTATTGAAACCTAAAGCGAAACCTATGAACGATTCACGAGGAAAGCTACTAAAATTGAAGAATTTAGGTCACCATTTATTTCGGGTGCGCTGCTCGATTTGTAGATAATGAAATATCGAATAGCTGCCACGACGAAACGGTAACCGAGCGTAACAAGATCCCAGGATTCGAAAATACGATCTGCGAGCGATGAGATTAAATAAGTCACACAGTCCCGTGATAACGTCGTTTCGCCAGTGCCAGTGAAATGGATCGATTTACGTGTCACTCCAAATGTTTCGTGATATATCGACAGCATGGCTAAAAATCCCGAAAGTCGTACGATGTTCTAACGATATCTTATGTTCAGTATAATTATCAAGCCTTTAGTGTTCATAAATTATCAATGTAGATGCTAAAAGAATTTTTAATTCTATTCTATATGTTGGCCCCACATTAGGCGCCATTGTCCTTGATTCCCGAATTGCCCCTACAATATTTAGAATTTGTTCTAAATATAGACCAATTATCATATTTTATATCTTTGTACAGATATTTTTCTCGTAATGTAATATAAACCAACATACGATTACCTATTTATTACAACTTTTTCTTACACTATAAGAAGATGAAGAATTCCATATTTTGCAAACGTAGTTTAAACTATAAATCAATTGTATTATACAATCGTTCTATCTGGAATGTCTACTCCGAGTTTATAGATGAAATTATGAAATGAAAATGAAAGCACGTTTGACCGTTCACGAAGAAAGTTTAACTCCATCATTCGAACAAATGAAGTCCAATAGAGTTCAAGTTTACAACTAAACGCTGGTGTACTAATTATTCTGGCGACAATCAACAATGGACGTTTCCATTTGCGAACACAAATCGCGATCGCTCAATGACAACGTCCATAATTATCGTACTGACGTTTTTAATTACCCGCACGACTGGGTTTCAACCCTTTCGCGTTCGAGACTTACACAGTGCGCTTTTGTGTCACGCCACGATAAAGTTCATGCCACGAACTCAGTTAATGGAGTTTCTGTCCAGTACATGTATATGTATACATACTTTCCACGATTGATAAAATGTTGTATTCTGACAGCTTAAATTGTATTAATGTCCAGCCGTTCCTGTATTAACTATAATATCTAATATGTATGTGCAAGTGATTTCTCCTATTTGTCAATACGCAATCTTCCACGATCGAGGAAATATCAAGGATCGATCAATCTCTACCCGTTTCTAATTCCTCGACCACCAA
Source organism: Ceratina calcarata (assembly GCF_001652005.2). Taxonomy (NCBI): domain Eukaryota; kingdom Metazoa; phylum Arthropoda; class Insecta; order Hymenoptera; family Apidae; genus Ceratina; species Ceratina calcarata. Next base: position 312,368 of record NW_017176727.1, on the reverse strand, counting down.
CGCGTGAGCTTTTCCTGGTGAACAGGTTTTACGAAGAAACGAGTACTCCGAGTGAAAATCGCCCGAAGAGAAGCGATTCGATTAACCAGGCACGGTTGCCGCTTCGCTTGGCGAACATGAAAATCAGCCTCGAGTGATCTATCGTCATTTTTCCTTCGCTTTACTTCTCGGACACCCCGAGCAACTAGACCAACATTTGTACAGCGTGTTACGGCCAAGTGCAAAGGCTTGACTCTCAGTGAAAATTGTTCACAAACCACTCGAGTGAAGACCCATGAAGCGAATGAAAACAAGTGTCAACGCGACTGTTCTTAATGGACAAAATGAGAAAACGCATTCTATATAATAAAAATAAACTACTTACTTCTCAATTTTAGCACTATTGATCCTAACAAGTGTGACATGACTATAGAGACAGTATGTTATTTCTCTGGAAGTGACAATGCGTTTTTAAAAGCAGATATTTTCCATGTGGTTTCCACTTAATTTGTTTTCTGACACGTCTTTGTTCTCTCAAACACAAAGAATTGCAAACATTCAAAAGACGTACAACGCAAGAGAAGTTATTACTGGTACACGAAGTGAGTGCATCAAAATATCAGTTTGCTTCAACATTCACGAACGAAGCAGCTCTTACCACCACGAGACCCTATGAACTTTTAAGCCAGCATGAAGTAAGACGGTTGCCTATAAGTAACTTTTCCGTTAAAAATTACTGTAATGAAGATGTAAAATCGCTAAGAATCCTAAAGAAACTTTATACGCGTAGAGGGATGAATGTACCGCGAGTGCAAGTGGGAAAGGAGGACGAACCGCGATGTAAAGAGGATGCGGCTCATTTACCTACATCGATTTATTGCAGCCGACGAGATCGTATCTCCGCGAGCAGCGTTTCTGCCGGCGTTACATCCACGCTGAATCACGTTTTAATTGGTCCCCACCGGGAATCGATCATCTGGATCCTATCTTCTTGGTTCTCCTTCCCGGTCGCGAAGAACTCGTTCGTTTTTCTTCGCGGTTGTTCCGGCATGCGGTAGCCGTGTGATACACATAACGCGCGAATTACTGTTGGCTAATGCGAGGAAATTATCTCATTGACCCGAGTTTTTACACAAAGCACATAATTTTTCGTAATTAGCGTAAAGCAATTTAACAAATCTAATTGTATATGCTATAGTCTGTATTTTATTTTCTTATATGACTTATATTTCTCGAAATTTGATAAGACGTATATCAGGAAGAAACAAATAAATTATGTATTAACAAAATGAATGTGGTTCGTTCTACAAACTTTATGATTAAGCAGCAACGATGCAAAATTATTCGAAGCACAATTTTTAAGCTCTTTTAAATACAAAGGCATATAAAATGTGATATGCATCGCATATATTGTATGCAAAATCCATCTCGTGGGGGGTACGTTTTTTGTCGTATCAGATTGAAGCAAATAAAGCTTGCATATCATTTTTAAGAAGCACCACGAGCCAAGAAGAAGTAAACTCGTATTCACAGTAAAAAGATCATATAATGTAAAAATAAAAATTGTACAAACGAATGATACCTTGTGCTTATGCTAATAAAATTTATACAATTTATTGAAACGTCCTCAAGTCTATTTATTGTCTGTGACACAGAACTAGATCCACGACAAATCTTTTCTGAAAGCTAAGTGAATCTCATCGCAACAAAATCTAAATCCTACTGAAACAATAATCTCAACCCTTCCCGGCATGTTTTAATGCGCGCATATTCTGCGTGCACTCTCGCTACGCAAATCTGAAAATATTCCGCGCAACTTTCTTCCTTATCTACGGCATCTCATCTTCCAAATACGAAGCCTCCGACAGCTGCACGCACCCATACGTGTACCATAGCGTATAACGTATTCTACGTACAGTGCGCGCTCTCCTTCAGCTTTTCATTTAACGCGGCAGATTAATTCGCACCGGTAAATTACGGCCCGAGGATACGTATTCGTCCGCGAGTATTGTACGTCGGTATTGTATGTTAATGGCAATTGGCCCGCGGCACTGGAATAATGGCGCAGGTGCCGCGTTTCGCGTATGAAAAGAAGACGAAGTCTCCTCGTCTTCGGATTTCACGCTAACCCTGACAGTGGCTCTGTATGATTGCTCACTAGGCGTTTGCTTACCATAGACTTCTTTACATTAGTGAGAGTAGGTATATGGTGTACGAGACTTCTTTCATATCAAATTGCAGTAAAAGCATTAATCATGTAATAGAATTAATATTTATGACTTCAACTGATGAATTAAAACTTGTGTAATAAAAATAATAATTGTAAAACAATTATACATTGTGTTAAACTATTGCTATTTGTTAAACCGTAAGCGATACTTGTTTTAATATCAAAAACACTATTGTCTCATGATTTTGATGTTCACGTTGTCACGGCGACTCCCAATGGAGTAACAACCTGAGTGTAAGCGTCCTGCGAGTAATCATGCGCCTCGTGACCCGTATGCTACGAACCTGAACAATGTTCGATGATGTTTTGGGTTATGGACCATTGATGGTGGGTTCGTGTTACAACGCCGGCTTCCGACGCGTGTTAACCGGGCCACGTTTACGTATCGCGTAATCGATCCTGTTGTTAGAACTACCAGCCGACTGGCGTGCATGCCTCCCGATGTTTATCTTGGAATTTCCTGAGGCACGCTCTTCGCTTAGAAGATTAATCCCACTTAGGTATTACACCCCTCAACTTTCGACGAGGAGTCAAAGAAATTTACGACGTCAAAGACTTCGGTTTCAACAAAAATTTGAATTTGTAGAATTATAAGAAAAAATATCATTGAGACATCTCGATATTAGACATAAAAAATTCGAAACATGTATTTTGATAAAATACATCGTACCTACCAAAATATAAATGTGAAAGTAAGCCTCTATAATAAAAACTAAACTATAGTCAGACATATAAAATCAATATTCTCTTTCGAAAAAAAAAAGAAAATTCTACTTATAAAACGCTCTCGACATGGTGAAACCAATTTTCCCTTAAAAGAAAATTCTTTCACGGGTCTCATCTGCATATCAAATGCTTTTGACGAGGGGAAAATCAATTTTCACACGGAGAATTCCATTCCCCCGACGCATCTAACGCGCGTGAATCAATTTTCTCTTTTTCAACACTAAAATAAAGTACTTTACTATGAATTTCCAAGATGACAAATTATTTCTTTTCTCAATATTACTGGCTCATAAAAATAATATCCTGCTATGGCATAAAATGCTGTGGCAAAGGAGCAACAAAAAATACACTATCAAACAACAAAAACAAAGTCTTTCTAATCATTCTAAATTATTAGAATAACATGGTTGGAATAGCCACATGAAAATTTATTTGGCCGGTTTGGGTGGTCAAGAGTCAGGATTCGGGATCAATCCCGGGCCCAACGCTTAACCACCAGACCGATCACGGCACCCTGTTTCGTAACTGTTCTTACATAAAATGCAGAATCTCGTCCTAAAACGATGTAAACGTTGGAAAAAAAATCTCAAAGCTTACCACAGTAATGGGCGAGGATATGAAGAGTGCCGGCGTGAATCCGGGAGTCGCACCAGGAAGTGGTGTCGACCTGGGGCTCGAACAGGGACAGATCGAGACCTTCCATGTCGCTCTCGCCGCAGGAATCGCTCAAAGGCTCGAAATTGGCGACGTTTGCCGGCTCGTCATCGTTCGCGATGTCCTCCGAGAGATTCTCACCGCCACCGCCGCGGCATCGAGTCGGTGTCAATGCCATTACGTACAAACGAGCACACTTAACGAATCTTATCTCTCTCCTTTTTATCCGTTGCGTGACAACGAATTCTTTCTACGAAATCACTCGGCGAGTTCACTGATCGATCTGATTCATCGCTGACCGGCGCGTGGTTAGCTTTCGATCTCGAATGCTGCAAACACATCGTCGACAAACAGGTCGTCGGTGAAACATGTACTACGCAGTGTACGAAAGTAAACCGAGGCATATCGAGACTCCCGTTTTCATGGCACGGTTAACCGTCCAGAAACGCTTTCGATTACAAACGCGTCCAATTAATCGTGAACAGATCCTAGGAGGATGTTAATTAAAGCACCGGTTGCGCCAATAACGCAGCGACCTGTGACATTCAACAAAATACCTTGGATCTGATATTTTCGTTCAGATTTCGTTCGTTTTATCGCTTCATTTAACGTTGTTAACGAAATATAAAATAAAGTTTGACAAAAATATTAATTGACTCCTAACGTGACTTATTCGAAGTTCTCATGAACTAATGTAGAAGTAGCGTTAGGTGGATGGCTTCTGATGTCTGATACATAGCTTTTAAAGGTAATTGCACCGGTCTTTTCAGAAATGTATGGAAAGGCACGGCAGAGTGAATCGAAGTTACGTCGTCCGTGACACGCGAGAGAAGCCGAGTATACTCGCACGAGTGCCACCAAGATTCTGAGAGAGTGGTGCTCCGCGCTCTCGTGTCTGAAACGCGAAGGCCCTCTTTAATTAAGCGGGCTTGTAATTAATTGTCTGTTCTTGGCCCACGTCCTCCCCTCCCCCTCCTACTCTTCTTGTCCAGTGTCCCATCGCGCGACACGTCAACAGAGAGTTATGACCTATCTAACGGCAGAGAGCAAGTACCCTTGTCTACTGGACGACCTAAAACGACTTCGAGCTTTTTCACTTTCTTTAGCTCGAGAATGAAATTAATAGCGGAAGATTGAAAGAAAACAAACATTTTCATCGCAGAAAATTGAAATGAAGATGTTCTAAAAATAATGGAACAGGTAGCAACGTAATGACTATAGTAGCCGGTGCGTTTTTTATGTATACACAATTTCATAATTAGGTGTTTCCCTCATCTTTAGAATCTAATAAAAGTATCACAATTTCAAAGGATATTAAAATACTCTGAGCAACCATAAATTTTAAATTAATGATAAATTAATACAAGATATATTTTTGTTGGCATAACAATTAATAGCGAGTCAAATTCTCTTGCAGTAGACTGGCTATAAATGCTGCTAAAATACCTCACTCGCGTGATTTGAAAATTATACATTTTTCAAAATTTCTCTTAAATAAAATAAAAGCGATGCAACATATTAAACAATATGTATCTAATATCTCCATTTCGTTTTCATTAACGAGGAAACCGAATTCATATTCAAATATGGAACCACGAATGAGTTGGCAAAGGGACAGTAATTGCTCGACACCCGTAAACGATATTGCAACGGCGTGCACTTACGTCGATAAATCATTTGCATACATATATTTACACCGGCTTCGCTTCTTCCTCCTCGACCGAAGATAGCGACGCCTGTGCCGGTGCGGATGCAAAAGCGAAAAAACCAGTTTCATTGAAAAAAGGATAACGGTGCGCCAGGAACTCGAATGCCGAACCAGCTTCGCGCGATGAAAATCTATTACCACATTCACCGGCTATTGAATTCGTTGGCAAAACAGTGAATTACGTCTTGCAATTAAGAGAACTTCAAATATTTTACATAAATCTCATTAATTATGTATTTGGAGTAATTTCTTTCAAAGTTTCACATCATGTGATCGACTCCAAATAGGAATGCCATCATTACTATGCGATTCGAATAGTCTACAGTCTACAGAGATGCAATAATTAATTATTCATGTATTTTGAAGCATCCAAGCTAAAAAAAAATCGTCAGAATAATAAGGACAAATAAAAATCCTCACAGTCTCCATCATAATTTAAAACCGTTAAAAAAGTGCGATAATAATCGAGCGGCATTAATACTCCTTTTGCAACCATATTTGTATTAACGTTGTCCATACACTGAATTTGTACTTTAAAAATCCTAGAAAATTATTGAACAATCTTCAAAGTTTCTAAAATATCATCCAATAACTATTACCTAATTTTTGTAAACGAACTTCAAACAGAAATATGAGAAACATGAAAAAGAGCCTGGGTCGATAGCGATCCAATAATGTACAGAGTTAAATCGAATAATTTTGCTCTAGGCGATCGGGATGCGAATCACTTAACTAAAACCGATTAGACAAGCCAGAGAGCGCGTGCAGGAGATCGAGATCGGGGCGATCACACGAAGATCACGGCACGTGAACTGGTTTCGCGAATACCGAGGAAGCGTGACGTGAGCGTGGTGGTCGCGTACACGCGAAATGCGAAAGGGAATAAAGGAAGAGAAAGCCGAAGAGGAAGAGGAAAACCAGAGGCCAAATTCGTGCAGGTCGTTCGCATCGCGGGGTACCAGGCCTCCCGAACCTGAAATCCTTTCGTGACCAAGGAATAGAACTCGACCGCCCTTCTTTCGTTTCACGGCCCTTTTCCAGCCCGACGTGGAGGCCACCGGTGAAAAAAAAAACCAACTCAATGATCTCCGCACGAAAGAAATTGGCCGCCGGCACGCAGCCCGAAATTTTCAGCAAAAACAAGATGTAATTTGCCATTTAACGTGAGAGAGGTTACCCTGATTTTTGATAGAATGCCCACTGACAAATGCAACATCATAATCTTTTTTGTATTCTTTGTTACTCAGCCTTCAATTGTGTAACAACAAACAGTAATTTTAAGACATTCTTCAATATTATCGTAATGAATGTTATTCCATGAAAATGTATTATAATCGAGTCTCAATATCATTTCAATGAAATTCCATGTTGTACTCTTTATTCTCCTCAAATACCAAAACAGCAAAACCACCGTTCAAGAGAAACCGAGAACGCACAAAAGCTCTTGAACCATCAAAAAACCACGACTAATTGCCTCATTCAGCTCGAGCATCGCGTTCACTTCCTCTTCAGAGCTGCCAGCGGCATTCATCACCGGCAAATCGGTCCAAGACGACGCCGATGGGTGCGATGATCGCACAGCAGGTGCGACGTAAAGGACCACCGACAGTGTGGCCGCGGGAAGAGTACGTCTTCAAAGACTCGTTTTGAGGATGTCCAGATGGAAAAAGGATGTAGGCCGAAAGAGAAGAACAGTTAAAAGAAAACGCGCGATTCTCAAACAAACTTAGTGTGGTAGAATCTATAGCGAGACTTAAGATAGTACTTTACAATTACTGAAGATATTCGTAACATATCTGTACTTTATCACCGATATTGATTTATTGATTTTACAAAGAAATTACTTTAGAAATTTCTAAATAAATTATACTCACATACCACACATTATGATCATTCCAATTCAGAAATTTGTACGATTTACCGACATGTTTTTTATCCTCCGAACTGAGAACATGTCCAATTCCAATTGCCTCAGTTAGGACCGAGTTTCGTTGACAAATACTTAAGAAATCCCTACGGCTATGATTCGATTTTAAAGAAATGAAACCGCAAGAATTTCAGACACATCCCGCAAGATCCTGTAGACAGAATTATGACTTTCTGGGGTCGCCGTAACGTCGTTCCGGGGTTAAGACACTGGAAGGGATCGCGAGGGGATCTGTTCCGGCTACCATGAGAATCTTACCGCAACCAGATGCGAGTCGGGAGTAAACGAGAGAGAAAGAGGAGAACCTACTTACGACAACCGCGAATCCCTCGTAAACATCGGATGACGGCCTCCTGGGAATCCGCGGCAACGAACAAGGATACCAGGTGCACTCGTCCTGATAACGAGCATAGAAGTGCCTTGCACCCCGCGCGCACCGATCGAAGATCGCATGCTGTCCGCTTTTGCGCCGCGCGGGCTGGCAGATTTACAAGCACCGGATTCAAATTCAGAAGCCCGTACGATAAGGAGTATCACGTGTATCCAGAGAATATTATTCGACGATGTAACCTATGACGACGTGTCGATTCGCGTTGATTAAGTACCTCAGCCGAGCTTTGCTCGCTAATTACGATTATCCGACTGTTTAATTTCAGTATCGGTAATTAATATCCTCGAATCGGACTCGATGTACAATCTGATTTCCCGGACTGTATAAAGTACGGGAAATGAAAAATTAATGCTTTACGACGTTGGCGGGACTTGTTCTCAGCTAAACGGACCAGAGTTTGTTAACCTCTTTTTGCATGTTGTGTAATGATTAGCCGTAGCCAGTGGTCTCCATCCTGATCTCTGCCTCGAATAATTAATTACGTACGTCTACAGTTGATAGTATCAAAGCAGTTTCGCGAAATTAGTTGTTTCCAAGATTACACGACGGTATCCTGGCCTGCGATAATTCACGTTTCGCAATACGTACGTCTCTAACTCCGTTGTCTTTGCTCGAAATCCCGATTCCTTTCCAATAGCTAAACTCGCATTGGAACGCTCACGAAGTGCGCAAAAAGCGTTTAACAACTTTCCAAGACAATTAAACGAGAAAGGGATAATTGCCCTCTTAAATTACCAGGGAATCAATAAAATCGCTGGGGAGGGAGACGAGAAGCAAAACCTCGGAACAGGAGATCGTGCAAGTGGCTCGATCCTATCGTCGGCCGTGGAAGAAACGCGGAAGGAGATCGATCGACGCGTTACCTAATTGCTCGCCGTCGATTGCCGAGCGCATAATACCCACTTAAATTCGTCGGAACGCGTAACGATCGCGCGAAACGCGGCCGTGGAACTCGGTTATGCAGGCCATGCCCCGAGGAGAAGGTAAACGACGTTACTACTTACGCGAAGGGGAGAGGAAGAAAGAAGGGGAAAGCAACGTAGACGAAGAAGAAGAACGGGAAGAGACCAGAAACGAGATCGAATCAGCTGACAGAGAAGCCGGTTGCGACCGGCTTCATCCGATAGAATGCTTCCTTAAATCAACGATACTGCTGAGATTTGTCAAACGCGAGCTGGACGAAATCGGGCAATTTGTTCGCTAAAGGCGACTACCGGTCGCTTCGTGCCTGGAAATCTTGCGAAATCGGCGTCGTTCGACGCGAATTAACCCGCTTTTTCTTGTCATCGTTTCGAGCGGCGAGTAATGCGTAGAATATCGGATCTTATTTCAAACGCGCCTTCCTTTAACCACCGAGCTTCATTTCGATCTGATGGCTATCGCAATAATCCAATCCACGTAAGGATAACGTAACTACAATCATCTGCTCGATTAGAGACAACGCATGTTTAATCTAAATCCTCGATCAAATTAACTCGTTCCGTTGAGCAACGGACATTTTAGTCGGCCAAACGAAAGTTACTTCAAGATTTCTTAACTCGTTTTTGCATCGGACAACGTAATTGTTAAACGACTATTTTACATATAGTGCAATGCCATTAACGTATATCGCGCAGTCGGCTTAAGGAACTATACCAGTGTAACACTTCCAAAAAATCAAATTTTTTGCATTTTTCGAAAGTTTATACCTCATATTAAAATTTCAAGGCCGGATTTTAAATAGTTTGAGAATAGCAGCCTTCTAATAGTATTAATATAGACATTAGTATTAATATAACATTCAAGGGAATACTTTTTTTCAAAAACATTCCCAAAAATCACCTAAATTTTGAACGGTCACACTAGTACTGCCCCTTAATGACACACTGGAGCAAAGGACAAAATCAACAGAGGGCTAATCTAACGAGGAACATCGGTTCCCGAATAACTTAGCACTCCGACGCGTTGCGGGATTGAAACTAAACAGAGACGGGAACACAAAGTTCATCAGAATCAACCGCGAACTAGCCTGACAACCGTGTAATCTGTCCTCAGGTGTTCGAAGGGTCGCGTTCGGACCCGTTGAAACAGAAACTTATCTACCTCCGTACGAATTCCAGCCGTCGCGGTTTACTCGCCCCCGGGTTTGACTCTCTCTCCGTCTATGGTTAAAGGGACTTTGGCCACGGAAATTCAGTAACTCGGTAGATCAAACGCCACAAACGGAGCACAAGATTATACGGTAACGAATGAAAAGTCGAATGCCAAAGGTGTCCCCTCTAGCGAGGGTGCAGGAAACCGGTTCATTTCGTCGAGTCTTTCGAGAGTTTCCGCGACGCGTATCAAGAAGAAACCATCTCATAAATTATTGATGACTTTTCAAAGATTTTTCACCGAGAAGTAAACGGCGCCCACCACGAACTTCCTTTCCGTTTCTCTATGCTAGGGTCGAGAGGAGGATAGGTACGTATTTCGCGGAAGAATGTCGAAATCGTAACTCCACCGCCGGAGAAGATAAAGTAGAAGGCTCACTAACGACCGATGCAATAACGGCTGAATAAAACCTTAACAATCATAACACGCGGACCCGTTGGTTTCTTGTAACATCGATCTTGGCGGCCTGGCCACAGCGCCCGGAGCTTCGAGGGAGCTTATTACGATCTGTCTTACCTTGAAAACCTATTACGCGCAACTCAACTTTTTTCGCGGTCGTAAACTTTCGTTTCCTAACGCGACGTTCCGCGGAAAGTCCGCGCCGAGTCTTCCAGTGAATGCAAGGGAAAGTACCTTTTTTTCTCTCTATGACCAGCGTGCCGTGCGTTCAACCGGCTGAGAATCGATATCATGAATTAGAAATTGAACGTATTATTACGTCGTAGTCTTCCAAGATTCGTTAGGTATCGTTACGTTATTTCAAGCTACGGTTCGATAAGTATCGTTGCAGCTATGTTCTATTACAAATTGTATTTGAGATTACAAAATCGCTACCATAATTTGGTTTGGTTGAGGATAAAATAAAACCGCTCGATTTTCGTATTTATAAGCGAAAATCAAAGTGACGGGAAAATAGTACTTCGTCGTGATGAGTTAGAAATAAAACGTTGGATGAAACGAGTAAACGGATGAAATTAAATATATAAAAATTGAAGAGCTACGTATGCAAAAACGAAATGCGATCAATCAGAAAGGGCACTGATTTAAATTGTGCTCTCCATGATATGTATTGCCTCGTACTCGATTATCAATGAAAAGGAAATCGAATTCGACATTTATTAAATTTTCATTTTCCAATTATCTATCACGAATGCATTTTCACGTCAAATAATTTTATACATCCAACTGTCTGCTTAATGAAACGATGTAATAAGTAAAAAAAAATATCCAATTAATATAATTTATGCAGTGATTCAATCTCGATTTTAATTAAATATATTCTGCCTTAATTACCTTTTCCCCACTAAATTAGACGAATTAACTATCTTTTCATTGAATCTCCCTATTCAATTTGAATCTGTGAAATAGCCAATAAATGTAATTCGAACGTATAGTCTCTACCATTTCGTAAAAATATTCATTGAACCGAGATAACGAAATCAGCGTATAAATTAAGAAATCCATTTAACACTAATGAAAATCTCAGAACTCGTAGAGCACTTTGGAACGGAGAATCATTTAAATTCAAAAACGGTTGACAGACACACGGATGAAGTAAAGTATTTGTGTAAAGAATCCCGATGGGGTGCGTAGTTAATCCGACAGCGCAGCGGCCGGCTGTGTTTAATTATGCAGAATCTCACGAAATCCATTTGCTTCGCGAATAGGGACATCTCGACTATCGTGTTTGCTTCATATACATATATGTACATGGATTTGTAAACCTTAGGACAGTTTTGAAATCGATTCGGTTAGAATGTAAATACATTTGAACGTCAAATTAATTAATCGGTTTGATAAGAGTATTACATTTCTTAGTTTATTCTGTTTTGAATGTACGAGACATTTGCTAAAATACTGCGAGTTTAATTTGATTTGAAAATATTATTTTCAGTGTAGTATCTTACGCGGTTGTTGCATTGACAAAGTGTCTCGATATCTATTCACGAGCGGAAAGTATGTACATTCGCCACTACGCTAATTGTAAATCATATTAATCTTCTTTATATTAGCGGCGACGATATTTGCATTCAGACGGTTATAATGAAAAGTTGATGGAGCCGACCATTGGCTATGCCATGAATGTAAACGCGTCGTGCTATAGTCATTCTGTTTACAAGTCGAGTGCACACGGTCTTCCTACTTCTCGGGAAGGTCGTTGTCACGTACATATATTAGAAAAACACAATCTTGTAGGAGGTTAAAAATTGAAAAGAAGTCTCAGGGAAAGAGTACGCGTAATATTTGAACATTAATCCGAAAATAATTCGTAATCCTGATTCAAGATTTCTTATTTGCATAATATTAGAAATAAATTAACATCGAACTCTAGATATTTGTCCAAAATAATTTGTTTCTGCAGTTACGAACTACAATTAACAATTACAAAAATATAACAGTTGCAGGTCTAGTCTTAAGAGATTTTTGAAAGAAGGAATTAAGTAAAAAATACTCGAAGAATCGTAATCAGGTTAATCGGATCGTTGCTCCACGAGGAATCGAATTCATTTGCAATTCGATGTTCCATTTAATTTCGCATGCAACTGGTACACTGAATCGCACGACTGTAACAAATTTGAACGCTTTCATATTTTCCTATTTGTCGAAACATCGTGAATTCGTTTGGCAGACATGTTTACTTCATCGGTGCTCTCTAAGTTTAACCGTTTCGAGAACAGTATACCCCGGAATCCAGGGAAACGGTCGCTATCGACCGATAGGGGAGAATGAACCTCTGGATTCATCGAATTGCAAATGCGGACGATAATTGTAGTTCATGACGTAATGATACGCGTTTACCACCTAATCTTTTAACCTAACACGCACGCGATGCTGGTCAAACAATTTCGTTCTATGATACTTTGCGATCGTTTTCGCATTATTGGGGTTATGGAAATAGTACCTCAGTTTCATTTTCGATGACTGCCATTTACTAAAGACAAGGAATCTTTGTACTTCAGGGTGAAGAACCGTAACGTAAATAAGAGTAATAACCGTTGGGACGAGTTCCGTGTTTGCCTGGTAACGTTTCGATATGCCTCGGAGAATCGCGTGATCGATGAATCGATCAGAAATGCAATCAGTTGACAGTTACCTGTAGCGAAGCGTTGCACAGCACCAATGCGGCAGTGGCTCCGATATTTCGAACGAGCAAGTTCCTCAAGAGATCGCTTTTTTCTTCAACGATGTTGCCCGATCAAGATAGCAGACGATCGAAAGAGTTCGACCTTAAGGACTGTCGACCCCAAATCAACATACCGGACGCCGGACGATGCGCCTTTCGTTAGTTCGACCGACCAAAATCTCGCGATTTACCACGAAAAGAACGTTATTTACTTCCTTGCTCCAAGCCCGATTTGCAACGGATTCACGCGGAGAAGGTTGTTCGGTCACGAAACACCAATGAAAGCACTGTCACAGCACCGTGAAAAGTGGAGGACACGAGGGCACACGCGAGGAAGCACGAGCGCGAAAAATCGGAGCACTGCACCACGTTCGCAATTCTTCCGCACTATTACTGAAGCTATTGAAACGAACGAGTATTCCGGTTCGATTAGGTCGGCGAACATATTTTGAATCGTTGCATTTTCCCGCTGGTTGCGGCAAAAGGGAACAGACACAGCACGTATACACGCGATGGTTGCCTGCCAAGAACTGACTACGCGGGACAATGCTGGCTGGCCGAGGCCGAGCGAGCGGCTACGGAAACGACCGAGCGGCCCGGCGAGTATTACGTGCGACGACCGATTGACGGCCACGGGGGCTATTGATATTTCCATGCCTTTTGTCAGGCCGAAATGTGCGAATTAAATTCTTTTCCTGCCAAACTGATACATGCCTCCCTATATACTCGGATTTTTCACGGGGGCAATCTGACTCGCAGCGTGCTATAAACGTGTCGTTTCTGCTAATTCTTTCGTTCTAACGCGAAAAGGTAATTAAATCCTGGAAAACTTCGAGCAGAGGGGTTGCATCGATGCAACGATGATTTTAAAAGTTCATTTAACTTTGCTGTTGCCTTTTCCCAGAAGTTATAAGGTTTGGTCAAGATAAAGTCTAAATATATTTCCTTACGATAAAATATTGCGAGGCTAAGGCTGCATTTATAATTAGCATGTTTATAACTATCATACGATCTACCCTTGGTTTATACCCTTTTTTGTTTCTTATTTGATCTTTCGCAGAATCGTTCATGTAACGGTCAATTCACTATGATCGCAGTTTGAAAATGTACCTTATCCGTCCTCGTGCACGCGATCACAGGAAACGCATTTAAATTTCATTCGTGGCTCATGACGGTATTTAAACTGATTACTGTTACGTAATAACAATTTAATCGTGTGTACATTCCATCAGACAATCGAAACATGTGAATTTCAAAAGCAAAAGTGAAGTATGTGTATAATGTATAGAAAGTATGAGAAACAGTTGAAGCCAATTACACTTAATTGAGACAATATCGAACCAATTACATTTATTACTCAATTGTCAACATTAAGTTTGACGATGACACGTTTTAATGAAATTTGCGAATCAAGAACGGTGTACTTGAATATTGTAGTACACGGATTCAGTGCTTTATTCATCATTAAACCGTGGTTACTATCTCGCGGCTGGCTCTCCTCTTTTCTCTCTGCCATAGCAAACGTCATCGTGACAAATGGCACGAGGTGTACCCGGGGTTAATGACAAACTTTCCTCACTGTATCTAGTGGAAGAAAGAGAGAGGTGCAGTAAATTTTATTTGTTTCAAAGCGCCTCCCTTCTGCGCGAAATTGCCACTATATTGCCAACCATTAGATCAAAACGAACAAAGAGAAAAATTGCCGGCCATTAGATCAGGCGAACAAAGAAAACTCGATAAGGAAATGGTGAATGAAATATATGTATAAATGCAATTTCTAATTTTCAAACAAACCGGACTAGTTCTCTTCCTAACAAGACTTGAAATTAAGTGGTTTTGCTAAATGAGTTGAGCAAGTTGAACGTCTGAACTGGCTTATGGAATGAAACAGTTTGACAGTCTACTTCTCATCGGAAGATTAAAACGAATCACTTAACAACTTCGAACAATTCGATCTCAGCGTAGCTAAATCTAACAAGTTTGAACATAGACAATGAATATTTCTTTGGAATACGCTTTGATATTAGAAATTAATTATGCGTATCCTGATTGCCAATACATTTTTTACAACCAACCAAGAATAAATACAAATATCATACACCAAAGACCTGTATTATAGATTGCTTGAACCGTGTTAAGAGACCGTGTTCGTTCAATCGCATACACAATCGAAGATTCCATTCTATCCGCGGTTCGCCGACTACGTAGGTGCCATCGAATAAAGACGTACACAAGGTATCGGCCACTCCTAAGTTATACAGTTAGCAGCAGCATGGCAGTCAATGCCGGTAAACCGGTCGTGAAAATAAAGCATTTGAAATTAGCCAGACGAGCGTGTTCTTCTTCTTGCCGCGTGCACGCGTGCGAAACGAGAAACGGAACGAACGGGAGTGAGGAACGGGGTGGAATCCCGGGGCACCGGAGGAAGTTCGAGGGGACTTTGAAGTCAAAAATAGCCAAAAATCCGCGCGCGGGCTCCTCTCTCGCCTGTTTCATCATCGTCAACGAAAACGGCCTCTTTCCTCACGGTCGCCTCGCGGCTAGAAAAGTAACGGTGTCTCGACGATCGTTGAACTTGCTACGATGTGACGGGACCGGGGCCATTAAAGAGAGGCTAAACGGAGTATATGCGGGGATTCATTGTCAGCGCGAGAACGATCGTTCGACTTGGCTGGCTCTCTACGAACGCTCGACAGCCGCCGCACAGCTCGCGGGTCTTTTCCCCCCTGTACAATCTCGCCGCCACGTCGGGAAACGTAACGACGCGATAAGATACGCGAATTTATTGAAGTGTAAAGCTCGGGAATTATCAACCACCGAGTGGCCGCGATCCTTGGTTTAAGTTGCGTTTAGAATAAACGAACACATGTTCGTTCTTTTCTTGTTTTCGCAAAATTTAAGAGCAGATAAAAGATACTTTCGTTCTTGAAATGTTTTAATGCATGACAAACAATAGGCATTACTCTTTTCTTATCTCGAGTAGGACAATCTCCGATCGCTCTTGATCAAGAAATACAGTCTTGAAATGATAAATAAGCATTAACCAACATTTGAATTTCGTCACAGTCGAGAAAATGTAAATTTTATGAGTGGATTTCTTAATTATTTAGACTTAAAAATAGAACATGTCGATGCTCCGAGCTATTCGTTTAATTTGAATGCACCTTAAAATGACGAGGATTGCTCTTCAACCATCGGACCAGTCTATCGCGGTGTATAACTGGCAGAAGGGGTATGTGAACCAATCCAACAATAAACGAAGATCGACTCGATGATATTCTAGACTGCAGGGTTATGTAATATGTAGAGTATTCGCGATCAGGGTTAAACCGCTGATACGAGCCTGTTCTGAGTTAGTTCGGAGTTTAATCGGGTTGATCGATAGCCCGAGGGTTAGAGCAATTCGATTTTTAAAACAAATAGAAAACTTAGTAGAAGATATTCTACATTGCATTGTCTGATACGTTATCGATAACTAAGGAGTAGGTGTGTTAAGGATGTATTGACTATACAGTCAATCCCAAAAGTTTATGTACCTTAGAAAAACGCATTTCCTATAATTAAAAAGAAATCAGACGTCGGAAGAATAATGCTAATAATAAATAGCTACGTGCTAAAACGTATAGAAGGAAATATCCAATTAAGTATTGACG
>NW_017176727.1:215803-295390 GCF_001652005.2 Ceratina calcarata | reverse complement strand
CGTCAATACTTAATTGGATATTTCCTTCTATACGTTTTAGCACGTAGCTATTTATTATTAGCATTATTCTTCCGACGTCTGATTTCTTTTTAATTATAGGAAATGCGTTTTTCTAAGGTACATAAACTTTTGGGATTGACTGTATAGCCAATACATCCTTAAGGTAGAAAGGATTGTTGCTGGAAAACAAATAGCATTCCACGAGTGAAAGAGAATTGTGGGTACTACGAGTATGTGTGAACCAGAGAGAAATGCAAATGTGAAACAAGAATTATGTTGTGGAATTGCTGATTTGTCTATAGAACAATCCTTAATTTCCTCAATCTTGATAACGAAATGTTATGTCATAGGTTTTGAAAGGAATGAGAGTTTCATTTCCAACGTTGTAGTTGGCAGTTAGCAGTAATGAACGTGAGTACATTACTGTAACGATGTGAGTTCGTAATCTCTGTACAAAGATCAGTGTTTGTAACGAAGTTTATCTGCTAAAAAATATTCTAGTTTAAATCGAAAGAATTGTTACTGAATAAAAATTGTTTGCAACATAAATCGTTATGTACGCTGTGTCTCTAGCCATTGTCAAACAAAACTGACAGGTCACTTTCATCGTAAATTCCGCCACTCGGCACATGACGCAAATTCATGAATATTTACGCTCAACCTTCAAAAAGCATTAAGATTGTCTTTTAAAAAAACTCACTGTAGCAATTGAGAGAGTCTTTACTCCCCTTAATAACAGATGTTAATGCGAAAGATTAACGAAAATTACTAACAATAACGTCTCATTGTTGGCGTGTCGCGACGCGACCGCAAAACGTGGCGAGCGAAGGTGCTCATTCCGCTTTCTAATTTCATCCAATTAGACGACTTTTATCGATTCCATTATCCTCGCCAAAACTGGTAGTAGAGTAAAGCGCGTTGCGAAGCGCTGGTGAAATCCGTGACAACTGGTCGTGATCCCGGATAATTCAGAACGAATCTAGCCGCGATGATAGCCGTCGCGGTACAGATTGTCGTAATAAGGCGCTTCTTCGCACAACGCAACCGCCGTTTATAACGTATTCGTGTTAAATAAATGGTGAGCGCAGATCACGGGAAGTAATCATCTGTGTCGTTTGGGGGCAATAGTCTCCGTGATACCATGCAGCCCCAGTATACATTTTGCTCCTACGTACATACAAGTACGTAATTCTTCCGACTTTTAAAAACCTTCTTATCGTTCCCTACATCCGTCTCGTTAGTTCCCTTTTTGCGCTTTTACCATGAATATTCAATCGCACGTTTAGTCGCAAAACATTGTCGGACACGATTAAATGCTTGACGAGAGACGTAATGTATCGTTAAAGAGGATCATCTAGAACTATAATAGTTTATTATCGACAGAGAAAATTATATTCAGATATACGACGCTCTAATCGCTTCAATTTAAATGTAATGAGAACTAGCTTGTAGCAACTTGATAGCATACTTCGAATCACATGAGCATGTAACAGATTCACACGAGCAAATTCGTTTCAATCTAAGCAACTTAAAGCGGCATAAGTTACTTAACGAGGCACAAAATTTACTGGAAAAATCGGATACACACTGATATCAGATCACACGATCTAAATTTCACTCGAACGCTGGCCTACCTTGAACGTAGTAGGCCAGGTAACCTTATGCAAGCTCTCGTGCAGCACCGTTCGTTTGTACCATTCGTTTAACGACACGGCAAGAAAATTCGTTGAGAATACCGTGTAAACAACTTTCCGTTGCCGATCACGACCATCGAACAGTGTCATCGATAAGTGTGCCTTCTACTCGCTCTCTACATTGATATACAACCTGATTCTACTTACAGCCGGACGCGAGCATTCTAGTATTCCATTCTCATTCTACTTTTCCGTCCTATGTAGGACCAATTGCTTTTTTTCAATATTAAACAACGGAATTTACAGGTTGACGTGGCAATAAATTCTATCCTAATTTATCTTACACCAAATTTCGAAATCCGCGCAACGTGAAGCACGAGGAATAGAAAGGAACTCGAAACACTCCGTGGTATAATTTCCATTTCACTGGATGCCTTCATCAAAATTTTAACATTCCAGGACGCTTTAGGACGCACGTGAGAAAACTAAAACCTTTTCACACTCCGGATGCGTATACCCAGTGTCGCTAACGAACCAACGAAAACCCGAGTTTGGCATCCAAGTCGGAAAAAGTCACAGCCATAAAATGGAATGGCTCTGAACGGAGTGACCTAGATTATTCCGTGTGCGTCGCGCGGCACGAGGTTCGCCGGATGTCCAGCAGCGGCACGCGATGCCTACACCGAGAGCTATCGACGGAATGCATCGTGGACAAAAGTATCGATGGCTGACAGAACAATGCGGAAAGTTTGACAGGCTGGGAATATCCACGCTATCTTTCCTCTGCCGCATGAAACGAAAGAAGAGAACGAACGAACAGAGTATATTGCGTATTCACGGAAGGAGGACAGGGGTAATCGGCGTCTCGTCGTAGGCTTCCTTGAGGAGGCTCACAATTCATCGTCTGAATCGTGTGCCCAGGGCTCCGCCGACGCTCACGGCGTTCGTATTTCATCCTGTGCATGCGCGCCGGGATAAGCCGAGCTGCTGAAACCGAGAAGAGAGAAAACGGTTCCCGCGAAGCGTACCGTCGAGGTGACCGATGGAAAAATGGAAGGAGAGAAATCGCTTGGCAGATTCGCGCGGTTTGAATAAATCTAACGGTAAACGTCCGACGTGGAGATGTACAAGAGAGCAGTCGAAGAAGACACATAGTTCTTACTTTATAGAAAGCTATTCTTTAATCCTAATCCGTACCTTGCATTAAGAAAAGTTAATGCATCTCTTACATGTAAACAAGTAGAATCTATGACGCACAGTTTCATGCAAAAACGTACGAGGAATTGTGTTCGGATTGCCGACAAAACATACTACATATATAAATACCTGCACATTTATTTATCCTACTAATTACATGGTATAATTGTATCAATCTGATATACGATTATTATGAAAATAGACTAAGAATAAATGTTGCTTAACCTTTGGAGTTCCATGTACGTATGATTACAGGATTGGATTCGAATTTGTCGAGACCTTGCTCGTGGCTGTTGATCGAACAAAAAGCCGTCTGACCGATCTCGCATTCGTAGGAACGCAAGGGCAGAACCGCGGCTAATTTATAGCCTGCGTCGTCGCGTGTAAACGGCTCTTAAGGACGCCTAAACGCGTTGCGCGACTGATGTATGGAGAAACGAGTACTGCGGTTACACTCGCGGCTACCGGGGAAGAAGAGAAGGCTGCTGGTTCCCCAATGCTAGCGGGAGCAATAAAATCGCAAACTTTCTCCTGTTCGGCAGGTGGATCGGAGAGATTCATTACGCGGTCATGCTCGAACGAGGGCGACGAGACCTCGACAACGATACATTCTCATAGGAGAATTTCAAGGGCACAGTTTGATCGAATTATGATTAATTGATTGACGAATTTAAAAATCGCGGTTGCGTCGATTATATCTCGTCTGGATCGTCGAATGGTTCTCGTTACCTACTTCTTAAAAATAAGTGTCTGCAAAGTTATAACTTAGAGGCTGATAGAAGTAAGCAGTAAGGACTATAAATAAATAGGATCTCCGAATTCTAATTTTCTATTCCATCATGTTAAAACACATAAGATGGCATAATGTGCAAGAGGAATTAAACAAAAGTGCACGGAAGCATTGATAAAGAGGAGACCCACAATCTCCTTGTTGATGTGAGACGAAATAAAATTCGATAGGAAAAACAGGTATTTGGAGAGGGAATTGGATTCATTTGCCCTCGAAAGCCGTGCTCTCGGGAAGCATATGCTCACGATCCTAAACGAAAGCGCGTTAATTGCGGATGTAACTGCCGGCGCGTTACAATTCTTTCATTAGCTGCGTTTACACGGCCAACGAAGCGGATAACCGTTGATTCAATTAGTTTTTCGCCTCCTACGTAATATCGCGCTCCTCCCTTTCGACGAGAAATTTATACGATTTTTGTGGAAAGAGAAGAAGTTTTTAATTTGTAATTAATGGTAGGTATACCTTCGAAATAACGATGGTTAGTAAGTCAAAACTGCATGGTTTAGTAGTTTACTATAAATTATATTAATTTGCAGTTCGATCACGCATTCTTTTCATTTTTGTATACAGTTCTCGATAAATACACAATATTCGTATAAAAAACAGAAGTACGTATGAATAATAATTTCCTACAAACATTTAATCGTAAATATTGATAAGGAGCGTCGACTGTTAATTAGCAGAAAGATATAGACAGCAATCTTGCGAGGTACACAAGCATGAGCAAGGAAACGTCCGAGTTGTCGAGCTGGCATAACGGGGGACAAGGACGACGTAAGTACTTCCACGACTCTAGTCCAGTCGGCCTCGAAAACCTCCCGTATGCCGTTATTATTCCCGTCAGCCGTTACTCGGTGAGAAAATAAAAAGAAGAGCGTGCCACGGAATCACTGGGTTTATATCTCTCGCACATGGCGACCCAATGTTTCTCGGTCTGCTTGTCCCGCTCCGACTGCTTTTTCCGATGATCGCGTGCTCCTCTCGCGATCCAAGAGAATATTGCATGCATTTTTTTCGGAACAAGCGGTCAGAGTTCGTGTGCATCAATTTCGGAGGCCATCTGTTCTGAGTTTTAATTAATGGATACTTTTAAGCTAATGATAAATCAACAAAGGCTGTTCAAAAATTCATGTAAGTACAGAATCCCAATAATTATCGAGCAGGCATATGTGTACAGTTCATATCAGTAGACTAGCACCATTTGCAGTATGTCACATTTCAAGAAATCCAATCATATTTCTCAAGGGAGGGTTACCATTGTTGAAGTACCCTTCGCGAATGCTCCATTTATTATAATAGTTACTGTTATCAGCATCGGCATACATCATAAACGTCGACAGTAGATGCCACGATCGCAATTGGTAGACTTCTTCCCACGTAAAGGAGTCTCTTTCCTCCCCTTTCTCGCGAACTCCACCCCCGGTAAAAGTTTCCACCGTCTGCAGAGTCGAGGTCGGGTGTCGTTTCTATTTTTATTTCTACCCACATTTCTCTCCCCTCGTACGGTGGCTGCCGGAAAGAAATTATTGAATGCCGCGGGTGCGACGACGAATAAAGAAGTTCGAAAGAGCCGCGGGTCCTTAGCCCCGGAATCATTTAAGATAACAGGAAGTGCATCGTGGACGAACTTTTCTCCCCTTTTCTCCTAGTCCCCACGGTGAAAGGGACGACTCGCGCATTGCGTTGCCGCTTCTGTTCCGCGAGACGCAGTCGATAAAGCTTTCGCGAAAATTTTTCTCTCTCCGTCCAACCCATGCCGTACACCTCACACTTTGCATGGATATACCTTCGGCTTTTTAGAAAGGTTTCCTAAGGAATTTCATAAAAATGTTGCTCAAATACTTCACAGTTTAATAAAATTATTCATGATACTCCGACGTAAATTGTATGGGAAGAAACGTAATTGAAATCGCAACCAGTGACAAAATACGTTAATAAAATGGATTAAAAAATATACAGGAACGAGTCGCGCGAATTCTGTTTTATTGAAAAATGAAAACGCGTGATCGATTCGGATTCGTCTGATTGGGAATACACCGTTTGACCATTAAATATTCATTGACTGAATTCGACAAATTCGTTTAGTCCCGTTGCATATATTGTAAATACATGAATATTCAATAAGGAAGAGAATTGTTAAGATACGTATCTACTTTCTTTATTAAAATTAAAAATTGGGATACGTCGATATACGTACAACATATACGCAAATGAATGCGTTCTCCTGAATGAAAGATCGAATGATGATTGTATCAAATGGGGTTTTATGCTGGAATGGAAGGAATGAATGGTTTCATTTGAATACGCATTCAGGGTAACATTATTTATGGCCTGTTTATTATCGACATTCCGTTCTCTAAAACTTCGCTGATGAATTTATTACTGCGCTATAGATTTAATACGAACAGCTGGAGCTAAAGCTAAGCTCCAATCAGTTTAAAGAAAATACTAAGCCCTATTGTCTAGGAGTAGTTGTATGTAGTTCTATCGAATGGAATCAAATAAGACTCGAACAGTTTCAAATAACTTTTAGAACTGTACCGTCGTCGTCGTCGTCGTTGAGATGCAAACTAAAAAACCAAGGAAAGACAGAGAGAGAGAGACAGAAAGAGAAAGGTCAAAAGACAGCGTACCGGTCGGTCGCAGATCAATTCGGTGCCATTCGTAAACAGCTTTCGCCGACCGATTTAATGCGGGTGGCAAGAATATTGTCGGACAAGGTATGCGTGTATCGGTGGCGTGTTTCTCATTGTCCCCGTATTTGCAGGAGCCCGGCGACACGCGATACTGCGGCGCGGCGCGGACGATGTTAGCGAAGAGAAATATTAAAAAAATAAGGAAAGTAAAAATGTATCAATACCGGTCTGCCTTGGGTATCGAATTCGACCTGTCGCCCGTCGATTCACTATCCTTCTATCCCGTGGTACCATTACGCGTACGATACACGCACTCGAGAGACTCGACTGCAATCGATATCACCCCTACGTATTCAAACGTGTGTGCGTTCCGACGAGTGTTTCGATTTACGAACAAGCTACCGAAAGTTACAACGGATGAATTTTTATTTTCAACTAAGTTCGTACACTATGATCGCACTAGTACATGTACGCGCTGCGCGCGGTGGCTCAGGTTCACCGAGGGAATTGAGTTTGTCATGGAGACGCAAATGCTAGTTTCGAGGCGCATAGAAACTGTATCGAATTACTCTTTACAGTTATTTATTTGACTGTTCTTCCAATACAGGAAAACTCAGATAAAATCTGTATAGCCCATGATGCAAAATTACAAAATTACAAAATTACACAGTTGAGCAAATTCTTAACAATACAGTTATTGCAAGGTTTGTCAGTATTGCTTGAAACGTCGATTCAGATTCAGAATAGTTAAAGTATGTTTTAAAAAATATATTTGTGTTGGAGTACAAACTGAATAGAAACATTCCGTACAGTAAAATATACCACAAAATTCAGTTTTCTTTCTTTTTTACATAATCAACTTTACAAAGAGATAAAGCGTGCAACCAATTAGAATAATGATCATAACTTTGGCACGCTTTTTACATATCATGCGCAAAGGCTAAAAGGGCAGAGAGCGAAGTTTCGGAAAAATTTATCAAAGGTATTTTTGTTCCGAATATTCACAAGTACTGTCACGCAACGAAACATTAATTGAACAAGAGAAAAATTAAAATCAAGAGTTGGGGGCGGTAGAGAAACAAAGGGGACGAAAATTATTTGACAAAAGCGCAACTCTGTGTGAGTTTTAATTTCGCACCGCACGCCGCGCCGCGTCGCGCCGACCGATTATGCTTTTATTTCCGCGGGAAACAGCTTTTAACGCAGTCTCTTTCAGCCATGGGCTTATTGTCCGCGAAAATTATTCATTCTCGACTGCGATTACGTAATCTTCTAACGACTTCTCTCTCATTGGGAGGTTCACGTTCCTTTTTATCGACGGTCCCAACCAGTTTTAATCGCCGATAAGAGACCATCTCTCCTGTCTTTCTCTGTTTTATCGGCTCTAAATTCCGAGAAAACGTATGAACCCGTTCGCCAGGTGTCGTACATCATCAGTGGGATGTTATCACATTTATCACTGATGATATCTACAATCGTTCGAGATCGGAAACAATTTTAAATATGAAGTGTAAATACTCTTAATATTCGTTTTGAGCGATTAACGCTTAAAAATTATGGTCTATGCAAACAAATTTTTACATTAAAGAGTACAAATATAATTACGATTTTCTAACTTAAGATTGTATGAACCGTAAGATTTCTGGCAAAAGTTTAAAACATGTAATAAAAACTGTGTCCAATATTTGGAGCAGTGAACTTTTAGAAACAATGACAATTACAGAGGAGTAAGGTTTATAAAATTCCTCGACCTGTTTTTCTCTGTCATAAGGAATTTCTAATATTCTAATACACAATTTTGGCATTTTTGTGGCAATGTGAAAAAATAGAACGTGATGTTATTCGATGAAAGAGTCTTTTTCATGACATAATTGTCGAAAGGTTTTTAACGATCTAGTATGCAAATGCCGCCAGTCCAATAAATAAACACAATTTTTACACCAATCAGAAGAAAAATGCGCATAAAGGAAAACGTTATCGTACAGCCCTTTTAAAGCCAAATTGTTGGGTAAATTGCAGCCCGTTTGACTGACGATTCATATCCCGAAGGACTTTTCGAAAATCGATCACCGCACGCCGGGAAAACAATCGATATGCGATGAAATTTTTTTCACCGCGAGGAGAAAACGGCAATCCCGTTTTCCATTCTTTTTTCGCCGGGGTCCCGATAGGATTTTACGGCGACGCGACGCATCCTGCAAAGCGCTGCCGGCTTTTCGAATCGATGAATAAAAATCGCTTACCGATGCGTGACGACGAAACAGAAAAGAATATTATCCGTTTATGCGCAGACGGTCTCGTATAAAATCATAATTCAGCGACGACCTCCCATGCGCTCCACTCAAAATGTATTCTTTTCTTCCAATATTTACTAAGGGAGTACAATTCCTTTTGTATCTGAATTCTTCAGCAACTTTTGTATTCATGTACGAAAATACTCTCGTCTACCATAATTTCTTAACAGCATAAAATCTGATATGATTTCAAAATCTAATTTCATTTCTTTTTATTAAACTATCATTTTCTATGTCATGCCTCGCTTGTTATACGCCGATGTAATGGTGTTTGCTCTTATACCATGGGCATAAGTTTAAATGTCTGTCGATATGAATTGTAAAATCGGGAAAATTGGATTTTCATGGATTCAATGGTAATCAGTGATCAGGACCGCGTAAAATGCGCATACCAAGAGGCTAGACGTGAACTGAAATTCTGTTTCAATTGAAGAAGAAAATGGTGTCTATTCTCAAAAATTCATATCGTAGCCGAAGAGAGTAAAAACAGGAGTGCGAAGTAGCAATCGTAGTGTTCAGTAGAAAAGCGTGACGTGGTCAGACACGATTCTTTAGTCTGAAATCACGTAATCCTTCTTATTTGTCATTATTTTTTAATACTCAGGAAAAATGTATACGCCTTTAAATCAATGAATTAACTTTAAATAATTTGAATGAATATTCTTTTCAAGTATAATTTAATCCTACATAATTATTCGAGGATACGTCTTACGACACACTCGGTTGCTAATTTTCACGCTGATGATACATTAGCAGTTACTTCAGGCGTATATTAATTACACGATAGGGGTAAATGCGTTTCGCGCGGCTGTTTATATGAAACCAGTTCATCCATGTTCTCAACGCGAACTGCTGTTTACCGTTTCGCGCGATAAGCCGATTCGTTGCACAGAAGAGAATATTTAATCGTAAGCACGAAACACGTTCGCGTAGAATTCTCGGAAAACAGAGAGTGCTAACAGGAGGGGCATCCTTCGCTGACAGTAAATACAGAGGGGTGAAAAGGAAGCGTGTCGGAAGCGTGGCCCTCCCAAGGAAGCTTATTCAAATCTATTTCTGCTTCATCGATCCGACAGCCTCGTGATAAAATACTGACCTGCTTATTATTATTGCTACGGTCGAAACAAGAACGAAGATATAAAAGATTCAAATCTGTATTTAATCTCGCAAATCAATATTAATAGAAATATCCCACAAAAGAAATGATTTCTTAAGTTGAGTGAATAACTTCTCTTAAAGATTGCAATGCAATCACTAAGGGAAATATAAAAAACATATCGTTCCAAATATTAAGGAGTGTATCCTCTATCGAAGAGTCTAAACTATCGCAACTGGTATAAGATGGCAAGAGTTCATAATTTCATCGCAAAATGTGTCACAGGCGATCAAAGAATAGACATCTTGTGCACGAAATATTGGCACACAGTGGCAAGTATCGATCGGGAGCGAAGTTTACGGTTCGATGTTGCAATTCGTTCTTAGCACATATTAACCACACTCCGTGCTCTGATATTTTACTGCTGTTTTGCATTTTATCGCTTCTGGGGTCGGAAAACGTGTGAAAGATTTATGATTTCGTTCCAATTTCTTTCTGAGGCATACTACAAGCTTTCATGCGCATGAGGACGAATTCATTGAAACAGAAATGTGATTGAATTATCAGAAATAACAAAAAATACTATTCCTTTAGCTCCTAATTGGTACCAATTGCAGGAAACTTTCAATAAATTAGTATCGGTAAGAGCATCGATTTTTATTAGCAAATTATAGGATTTATTGCAAGTACTAAAGGACTCCGATCTCCATTAATTATTTCAACTCGTTCCGATCTCGAGCAAATTTTCAAATCGCCTTAACTACGTCTATAAAATGCAAACCGGTGAGGAAAAGAAAAATTTTTCTTCAGGGGTACGAGTAAAAAATCTCGATGGGCTCAACAATCTCTAGAACAGAAATCGTGGGAGAAAAAAAGAGCTGGGAGTGAGGGACCGAGAGAATTCTCGCTTTATCGAATCGAGCTTCGCTTCATCGGCTCGACCGTTTGATGCTCGCTTCAATGAGAATCGAAGTTAATGGAAAAGAAACCGCTGTACAGCAACTCTATACCACCTACGCTTGTCTCTCACCACGCTTTTAATCACCGCAGGGACACAACAGGCGATGAAAAATCCAGGTCGTTACAAAAAATGGTAGGTTTACTATACGAAGGGGCAGTGAAATCCCCCAGCAACGCAATGGTACGGTATTAAAATGTCAGCTCACACTTGCCGTGCTCTAACCTATCGGATGCTGACGATATCCTCGACGATAGGGGACGTGAACTTTGCTACCCGTATGTCCCTCTCATGGCATGTTTCCACCCCCTGGCGTTACGTCTTCCCAAGGAACGCTCTAGAAAGCCGGTCACTGTGGTCGAGTCGCACTAATGGAAGAGATTATTCAAGTAAAGCGGTTAGATATTTTCATCGATAATTTACCAGATGGCATTTAAGAGAATGGCTTAATCTCAAGACTGGTTAAGTGCTCTTTGTAATTGCTTCAAGGATGGGGCATTTTATAATTGATAATGTTCTTTATTTTTCCTTTTACCTTTTTGGAAGATTTATAGACTCAGTATAAATAAGGTAATTGGATTTAACATACGCGAAACGCCAAATTATTATAGGAATACAGAACGACTATGATCTTCTTTAATCTCGACAAAAAATTATTTATTCTTATCTGCTCTTACTCAAACTAAAAACGAGGAGATACCAACTTTCGTTTACCTATTCGAGATAAGGTCAGAAGTTGAAAGTTATTAAAAACCGGATCAGATTCGGTGATCGTAAGATTCTGGCAATCTCGACAGCGAAATTCTTCAATCTTGATGTACCGCGGCAGTTTCATTCGAAACTGGAAACAGTCCAGGGTCGCTCGTCGTGAAATACGGACGTGACGTTTATTTACGAACTTCTTAAACCCTCCGGCTTCAGTCCGCCCTTAGCTGGAGACCGGCCCGAGTTACATCTAAATTTAAGCATCCCTCGTTTGTTTCCATTTTGTCAGTAGCCATTAGTTCGTGCTAACGTAGCTTCGATTAAGTCATTCGCTGCATGGGAGTTAGCGAAAAGAGAATTAATCTAGCAAGACAAGCTAATACTATTACGACGTGTTACAAATTAGACGAAGTACTCCGTTTTTAGTGTTAATTAAAGAATTTTCATTCTACCTTTATACGCATGGTGGATTCTCATTTACGTTTGAGTCTTGAAATAGTTTTACTAAACTGTGCACAAACAAACTCGTTATCAGATCCTGATGGTCTATTGACTCACCTGAAAGCAACATCTCTATTCACCCTGCTGTCAAAGAGAGAATCTCGAGAATCTGTGTACGTTTGCCTAAGACAGTTCGCAAACGTTTTGTCCAGAGAAGTTGGCCTCTCGAGACGGTCACCTATTAGAAATTCCGAACAATACGACTACTTGAAACCACGCAGACGCTTCGCACATAAAACACGGTATTCGCACGAAATTTAAACAATGTTAAAAAACAATCCAAGTCCTCATGTCATCACACGCAGTCAAAATTTTTTTCAATACTTACTGCTTTAAATTACAAAACTGTCAAGGTTGACGAAAACGAAACTATTTTTCACTCGCCTTGATTGAAGCTGGATTCTACTTCCAATTATTCCAAATAAAAATCAGCCAGCAATAATTCTGTCAAACGGAAGCAGATATCTAGAGTTAACTCGATTGCGAGAACGCTTACTACTGAGTGAATCGAAAGAACAATTTTATTAGCGGACGGGGTGTCTCAAAGGGAATTAACGAGGCATAGTCCTCGTATTACGTCAATCTTAATAGTAGCTGCAAAAGACAGGTTATTGTAGCACGTCCTTGTGTTACATGTGCATGCACCAAGCAAATAATAAAACGGTCAATACAGTGAACGTTACGATATTGGACCTCGAATACAAGCTGCCCTCGTTAATACAGGGAGTCTATTCCTTCAGGTACGATACTTCGTTTTGTAACCGCTTTTCTAAACGAGTGATCTACATTTTTCGTGGAATATTTATTTTTAACTTACACCCCCATGCGATATGACCTGATTTTCATACGAAACACACACTGTGCTTGTCATCTTGTCATCTTGCAAAAAGGCTATAAGTAATTTCAAAAAGAGATGGTAATAAATGAAAAACAGGAATTACCTATCTTATTAATATTTTGATTTATGAAGCTGAATAAAACGACTATTGAAATCACATTACGCGTAATATTCTAGACTTAAACAGCCCATTAAATCACTGGCAAAATCATCGTGCACGAATCTCTCAACTATCTGTCACAAACTAATGACACTTCCTGATGCTCCTCCAAGCTGTACATCCATCATAATCTCGTTACTATGCAAGAGCTAGATCTCCCTTCACCTAACTTTCCCTTAGACAAAAAAATCAGAAATAACCGTTCTCCTGTTTTTAATTGCAATCTATACCGCTGCGTAGCATGCATTTACTAACAAGATTTTTTAACTTAGATATTTGAAAACGAGATGGTACTAATAGTTGAAGCGAGGAACAAATGGAACGAGGAGCAGAGAATTTAGCGTAATCGTGTGGATGGTTTAGCGGATGCGAGGCCAAGGGATGAACGAGCTTAGGTACGTCCAGAAGAGCGACACCGTCGTTGGCGACAAAGTCGGGAACGGGGTGGCTCGACATCCCTTTTAGCCTTAGCCGGCGGCTATACATAAACTATACAGAGGCCGTGCCGGAGAGAGAGGGTGGTAGCGGGCGACAACCCCGCATCGTGTCTCGTCTACTCTCTGCGAGAGAACGAGGGGGGCTCGGCTCGTTCGGGCATGAAAATTCTGCACCCCTCGTTGCACAGAATCATCCCCCATCGATCGACCCTATTCCGCTCTCGTTGCTCTGCGGCAACGAGGCTCGGGGAGGAATAAAAAAAATATATATACGTACATATATATATATATCGCCGAACGACGCGGTTTCGCGTGCAATGTAGACCGCTGCGTAAACAATTTAATATTCACGCGCGGGAAGAACGTGGAAAGGTGAAGAACGAACGGAAGAGCACCACCAACGCCGCCCGCGACGCGACGCTCTCGGGATTAATGAAACGTGTTTTAATTCGCGACACGTTTGCTGAAATTCCAATGGGAAATTCTGCCCGATCGATGACTCAACGGTAGCTCGAATCGAAGGAGAGGATATTAGAAAACTCGCACTCTTCTTTTCGCAAGTGATATTTTCAGTGCGAGAATTTTCCGGATTCTTGTAGATTACTGTTCTTCCCCTTCAGGGATTTTATATTGACCGATTGATGTACAATTTTTTATTAACTGATACCAATTTTTGTTTCTGTTACTCTTTTTATTAAATATGGTTATAGTTGTGACTGAGATAACTATTTAAATAAAACGGTCAATACAGTGAACGTTACGATATTGGACCTCGAATACAAGCTGCCCTCGTTAATACAGGGAGTCTATTCCTTCAGGTACGATACTTCGTTTTGTAACCGCTTTTCTAAACGAGTGATCTACATTTTTCGTGGAATATTTATTTTTAACTTACACCCCCATGCGATATGACCTGATTTTCATACGAAACACACACTGTGCTTGTCATCTTGTCATCTTGCAAAAAGGCTATAAGTAATTTCAAAAAGAGATGGTAATAAATGAAAAACAGGAATTACCTATCTTATTAATATTTTGATTTATGAAGCTGAATAAAACGACTATTGAAATCACATTACGCGTAATATTCTAGACTTAAACAGCCCATTAAATCACTGGCAAAATCATCGTGCACGAATCTCTCAACTATCTGTCACAAACTAATGACACTTCCTGATGCTCCTCCAAGCTGTACATCCATCATAATCTCGTTACTATGCAAGAGCTAGATCTCCCTTCACCTAACTTTCCCTTAGACAAAAAAATCAGAAATAACCGTTCTCCTGTTTTTAATTGCAATCTATACCGCTGCGTAGCATGCATTTACTAACAAGATTTTTTAACTTAGATATTTGAAAACGAGATGGTACTAATAGTTGAAGCGAGGAACAAATGGAACGAGGAGCAGAGAATTTAGCGTAATCGTGTGGATGGTTTAGCGGATGCGAGGCCAAGGGATGAACGAGCTTAGGTACGTCCAGAAGAGCGACACCGTCGTTGGCGACAAAGTCGGGAACGGGGTGGCTCGACATCCCTTTTAGCCTTAGCCGGCGGCTATACATAAACTATACAGAGGCCGTGCCGGAGAGAGAGGGTGGTAGCGGGCGACAACCCCGCATCGTGTCTCGTCTACTCTCTGCGAGAGAACGAGGGGGGCTCGGCTCGTTCGGGCATGAAAATTCTGCACCCCTCGTTGCACAGAATCATCCCCCATCGATCGACCCTATTCCGCTCTCGTTGCTCTGCGGCAACGAGGCTCGGGGAGGAATAAAAAAAATATATATACGTACATATATATATATATCGCCGAACGACGCGGTTTCGCGTGCAATGTAGACCGCTGCGTAAACAATTTAATATTCACGCGCGGGAAGAACGTGGAAAGGTGAAGAACGAACGGAAGAGCACCACCAACGCCGCCCGCGACGCGACGCTCTCGGGATTAATGAAACGTGTTTTAATTCGCGACACGTTTGCTGAAATTCCAATGGGAAATTCTGCCCGATCGATGACTCAACGGTAGCTCGAATCGAAGGAGAGGATATTAGAAAACTCGCACTCTTCTTTTCGCAAGTGATATTTTCAGTGCGAGAATTTTCCGGATTCTTGTAGATTACTGTTCTTCCCCTTCAGGGATTTTATATTGACCGATTGATGTACAATTTTTTATTAACTGATACCAATTTTTGTTTCTGTTACTCTTTTTATTAAATATGGTTATAGTTGTGACTGAGATAACTATTTACTTCTATACTACCCCATCATGTAAATGTACTGTCACGAAGTTATATCTAATACGAACTTCGTCTCATGAACTGAAGTTGAAAACTTTAAACCAAGTCCGAAGCGAAGTTTTGCAAAGTGCTTCGTTACCCTCCTTCTAGGCAAACTTCTTACACGAGACGATTTCTTTATTCAGAAAATTTCCACTACACTTCAATCACATATACAATTTTCATAAATTCAAACAATTCTTATTTGGTGTTTGTCAAGTCTAAAAAAAATTATATATGTATATTAACGTGAAGTAAGTCAAATGCAAAATAAAAACTAGTAGGAATTTTTGTAATACAGTATAAGCATAACTCGCAATCAGTCAGATATGACTCAAGGAAAAGTCGACGCGCAGAATTGCTTCTAACGAACGTTAAAGGAGCGTTTAGCGATTCGAACGGCCATAAATTTGATGCCGCCCGTTTTCTGAACAATGGCGAAACAATTTCGTAACAAAGTGCAAACGGTGCGCCTCCCGGGTTCCGGTGCTACGCGAAAACTCTGGTAATAGCGACGTAGCGCGAGGGTACGAAACGCATTCCGACCGCCGCCGACGCTCCGTATGATGCATTGCGCAACCCTACAGTTGTTAGGAACTACCCCTCGCTCGGCGAGTCCCTTTCGGCAAGTCTGACCGTAGCCCACGAACATTTCGCTGGACCCAAAATGTCCGAACATCCGGATGGTAATAAGTAGCTAATTGCGCGAATTTTATTACGCGTTTTGTCATTAGATAGCACGATACCACAGACCATATATATTTTTTGTCCCCTGTTTTCGGAAGTTCTAACACCATTCCTCTACCATTCACAACGTTTTCAGAAGATTATGAAAGGCAATCTTGTCGTTATTAAAAGTATGCTTTGGTTTTCCTCCATACTTTAGCCGTCCTCGACCATTACGACATTAAGGTTGTATGAGAGACGTAAAATCTCTGCCAAAAGTTTAAGACATGTAATAAAAAGCTGTGTCTAATATTTGAAACAATGAACTTTTAGAAAAAATGATAATTACAGAGGAGAAATCCTCGACCTGTATTTATGTAAGGGTTCTTACAATCTTAACAAGAGATCTAAAGTATTATCAGGTATTACATCTTATTATTTAAAGTGGCTCCTGTAATATTCCAACTTCTAGAGAATGTAATATAGTACGGTTATATTTCTTGTGAAAACTAGTAAAATTGCTTTCGTTCTACTTGCGTATCGACATGCTATTCAATCTACATTCTGGACTAAAAGTTTTCCAATAAATTCACAATCTATCAAACAGAAACTGGATGGCTATTTCAATTCGATATTCATTTATATTAATGTTTCCGCGATAAGTTTTATGGAAAAGAGGTTGAATCAATCAACGTCGACGACGGCTGCGAGGGAACTACAGAATTTCATTGACGCAACCTGTACCGCGAACATTTCTCGATGAGTTTATCGACAAAAAAGGGGTTTTTATCGATGGTGAAATCGGTGCTAGAGCTGGGATCATCCAGCCAGTTATTCGGTAAACAAGAGAGGGCAATGCAGACGCAAATATCCCATAGGTGCGTCCGGAACACAACGGAGTCAAGATTTATTCGTTTCCGATGTAACGGTGCATTCCTGTACCGCGCCAATGAATTATTAGCTTGTGGCAGATGACGTACCCTAGGCACCTTCCTTTATCAAATTTAAAATTCATTTGGAAATAGATTGCGGGCTTTCATGTATTTTATAGCATCAATTTAGTGAATGAAATATAATTAACAATAAACTTACACAGTATCAATTTACCTGAAACCTAAATAGCAATTGGTTTTATATCTTTTAAAAAGATGTATCCTACTAATTCATGTCTCTATTGTTGTCTGCGTTATACGCATATTTTAAACTCCCACACATCAAATTTTCCCACGACATAAAATCGGCAATCTACTTATGATACGTTTTTTATATAAAGGTAGTTTTCACAATATCTTATTGTGCAATTCCTGTTTACATTCCTATTCTTAAATGAGCGATAGTTAACCAAGGATCAAAACAGCACCGATATCCTCTCAATATCGACCGTTCGTGATCGTGGATCACTTTCAATGACAATGATGTACGGTCCAACCGAACCCACGATCAGCCGTCGGATACCAGAAGACGAGCCGGCTCCGGCAACTCGCGTGCGAGTTCGCGATCATAGCGTGCTCGATCATATCGGCAAAGAGTCTTCACGGTCTCGGTATCTCGAAATTCATTTAATTGCGAACGCGAGGGTGCCGATTGCGCAACGACGTGCCCATTACAAGATATCGGTTGCCGCGAGAAGTTCGTGTATCGGGTATCGAAAGGTATCGAAATCTGATCGAATCGCATTCTTGCACACACGCAACTATCTCGGCTACCACCGGCAGAACTGCGACATGCCACGCCGCCTTGTCTCAACTCCGGCTGTGCCCTTTTTCTTTGCATCCTTGGCTCCGTTCCGATTCCTTCCCGTCGACCTTTTTCACTACCTTCGATTTGAGATCAGATCGCAAGGGAACGAACAGCAACCATTCTCCGTGTTAACGAGTAGAAATTGCGCAATCGATGGTTACCAATACGGATACTTTTTTTATACCCTCCCTGCTTCAATATTTCAGATAATATCTAATTGTGAGCTTAAGTCTCTTAATTATAGTACTCATACAATATACCAAAGACTGATTCAATCTCCAATTACACTTTTTATTTTGTTCATTAAAATTAATCATTGCGTGGTATACTGAATAAAATGTACTTTTGATATTTTTTTCATTATCCACTTCCTTTGGTTTCTTCTCCCTCAATTTTTAGGCAGACTTTCCTGCACTTTGCTTTGTACGTTTCGCGCATTGCAGATCTTGAGTAATGATGTCGATCGTAATGATCAGAGACGGGGTATGGAGAATTTGAAGCAGCCTCATAAATTATATACGCGCACAGAGATGGTTTGCCACATTAATCGGACGGTTTGACACGTGATACATCACAGACCGACGATCTAGACTGGACTTTCGTTTATTACGGTGTGATGGTTTCTTATAATTTCATATAACGGACCAATATAATTATTAAATCAACTTTATTCCTTTGTTCCTCCAAATGACAATAGACAAAATGTTTAGTATATCCTTTCTCACCGTATGCTTTCATTACATTGTTGGAGTTGCCAATTCAAATCGAAATTGTCTAAATCCCCAACATGAAAGCAACAGCCAAGTTTGTGTAATCGTCAAAGGAGCCAGTCTGGCGCAAACGTTATGGCGGTAACAAAATCGCTTTAATCCAAGGCAAGAACGGTTCTCGGCTCCCAAATCTCAAAATGCAACACAGTAGAGTGAATTCGCGTAGGGAACGTTTCCTTCAATTCGCTACACGCTACGCTGGTGGAACCAGGAGAATCTGCGAGTCTCTCGCCGTAGGCAAATAAACCCGTAATGGATACCGTGAGAAGCGGCGTGGTAACGGACGCGTGCGTGTACGTAACGCAATATAACGTATCGTAACATAACGTAACGCAGGCGGAACGTATCAAGGCCGGGAAATCCTGTGTTCGCGAGTCGAGACACCCGGTACGTAACCGGCACTCCACACCCACTCGCTTACGTTTAGACTGATCGCTTCGACGCCAATTCCCTCGAGCGTGACCTCTCACGCGTACACGTGCGTAAATCACTCATCCGGACGTGATATTTTATGATAATTGCAAGGCCCGAGGTAGCTAGCAGTGTATAGAAATTCAGATCGTTAGCTTTTTTATTGAGTGTTCACAGAGTGATACAATTATAGCAAAATTTTGACAAATGACGAGTGGGCATGCATCTTTTCACAAGAGTTCACGTTCATTATATATTATTGTATATACTATTCACGATTTTAATGGAAAATCTCATTTTTATCATCAAAATCATTATTTCTGTATAACGAAATAAAACATGTACGAAAAGAATGATCGTTCTGAAATTTAATGAGCTAGAACAGCGAGTAATGAAATACCATTCTCCTGTCTTGTCATTACTCGCAACATTTATATCTTCTCTAAGTGAAATTCTTTAGGAATTTTTTAGACATATATTGTCTATCCTGTTCGTGAAAGTGTATTCTAGCTCTCGCTTCTTTATGTATTCATATCTTGTAGTCCGCGTCTTCTTATCATATACTCGCGCTTTCTACTTCGCATACCGTAATAACGTAACATGTATTTTATCTCTTTGTAAAACGTACGACTTTCCTGTGGCCATTTCCCATATTTAACGCTCCTTTCCTAATATGCTTCATTGGATTATGCCAAAAATTTTGAATACTTAAAAACATTGTCTGCCGCGGCGTGATAACTGAATTATGAAACAATTAATCATTCAAGTTCTTTCTCTCAGTTTAGAAAGGAACGTTCTCATAAAAACAAGCTGGTTGTTACTATAAGTAAAAAAGGGGCATTGACATAACGCCAACTACGATGTTGAATGGTATCGTAGGATGAAACGTGGCGAATAAAACTGGGAGTAAAGTTAGTGAGAGTCATTGGGCCTCGCAATTAAAAGTGGAAATCTCGCCGGTTTCCTGCGCGGTTCGGTACAATTAATTTTTCCCGGGATTCGACGGGTGCTCCGGTTAGATTTTATTTAATTACACCCCCGGTTTTCGCTACCCCTCTTGGAAGTTTTCACGGAGACGAGACCCTCTTGCTCGAATCCTTCCCAGGGACAAGACCGTGAAATTAAGGACGCAGGTTTTCATTAACAGTCCGATTAAAAGATCCGCTTTCGTTTCGCGGTTTCATTTTTATTCATGCACCCCCAAGCCCCCGGGCCGCAACGGCGCGGTGCGGTGCGGCGGCCACTCGATTCGTCAACGTTAAACGACTCGTTATCGGCGATGGTCGAACGCGACACGCTCTCTCCCTTTCTCTATCCACGCACATACACGAGTATAGATAGATAGTATACATATTAATCAGGGAATTAGCGAAACTGGTTTACGAACCTCTCTATTGTAGAACAAACGCGATTGAATATTCATTTACTTATTCATTATAGAGTGAGAAACGATACGGGCAATGTAATTTGGTTCCGATTTTAATTGTGGGAAACTTTTCCCGCTGATTGTATTCAATTTCTACTCGCAGAGATTGCAATGTATCAGTCCAGATTTGGATATATTCATATTGACGAATGGAAGCATGTTATTCTGCTGTGCAATTTTTCATTCGTAACTTCGTTATTTCTAGTTGATTACTTCTGTACTATTGATATTCTCAAACTGTTACGTAAGTACGGCACTATAGCTTCTCTGAAAGCGATATAGGAACAGAAAGATAGTTCAATAAACTGGATCGCCGCCAATTTGCTTACTTTACGGATGTACAGCGCCGACACACTTGGGAACGATCGTTCGATAATTACATATTAACTGAAGCAACGGACGCTATAAATACATTCTAACTTTGATTCTACCCTTTCTCCTTGTATAACATGGGGCCACGTTTCCGGACTAATGTAGGAATAATGAAACCGGATCACCGATACACCCCCAAACGAAAGACACAAATAGAACATTTGTTACTAAACCATTACAGAAAATCGAAATCATGGAAAAATTAATGATTTAATTAAATAAAAACNAATAAAGACACTCAAATACAAATCACAATTTGAGAACAAATGGACTCTAAATCTTTTTTTCAGAAGAGCGCTGAGTAAATTAAATTAAATTCTGACTTGTTTTCTTGATTTTATCTCAGACTTTGAAGATGCTCACAGATTTCCGCATGCGTTCACACCGGGAGAAGAGAAGAGAAAGGAAGGTTGAATTTAGATCTTGCGTGAGTTCGCGAGTCATTAAGAAAGCGGTATTTGGATGATCTATCAAGAAAAACGCGGGTGGGATTTTCTTTAATGAAACTGCTCCGATTAATTTCCCCGAGCCATGCCGGCGCTGAGTGCGGAAGCGTGCGTACACGCTCACCTCCGGATGCGATGGGCTTATCGATTTAATTACGCGCTCATTAAAATGTAACGCGACCGATAAAGAGCGTCTTTTAAAATCATTGAACGCGTTCATTAGTTTAATGGATTTTCACGTCGGGAACCGGCTCCGCCAGGCTAATGGAACCTATTTTATTGTATAATTAAATGTCGATCGCGAGACATGTTATCAATATTTTCGTGGGAACAGAATGCTTTGTCTAAGTGCATGGGATAATTTCGCAAGGTGCATTAGACGCAATCTTATCGCGATTTGCGACGAAATTTAACATTTTTTATTTATGAATCAAGAATAATGCACATATTATAAAACCAATTATATAAAAACGATGCATCTATATTGATGCAGAAATAAATTTCTATCCACACTTACTTTTATCCTCATATGAAACTCAACATGAATTTCATAATATAATTCCGTATATTGCAAGATTTGAAAACTGGATTACATTTGCACAACAGCGTCATGTTCATTTACAATTTCCTACATTCCCAAATGACATAATAACCGGGATGCCAGACTTGTAGACAATTCTCACGGGAAAATCAATACGGATTTTCCTAACTAAACAAACATTAACCGCAGCTAACCAGGTCGTCTACATCATGGGAATTATACGATCGAAATGCAAAGAGTATAAATTTCCGATGCATTCCCATGGGATATCGAATTGTGCGAAACGAGATCTACTCCAAGACATGGATCGACCTTTGCGCGCACGTAGGCGTGCACACCCACGTGTACTACAAAAATTATTACACCGTTTAGAAATAATATCGCACAATAAAATTCTCTTTAATGAAGAAATTTATTTATTGAAGCATTTTATGTCACATTATATTTAGCAATCTCTTTCAAATTACTTTGATTTATATCAACTTTGATCAATTATACTCACAGTTATTTTAGTGACAATTCCAAATAAATTATTATTTGTATGACAAGAAATGATGGCATTCACGATGTATTTATTATTCGAAATACTCATGTGTAGAAATTTAATTAAATAAAGTAATTATATAGAATCGACTATTATTATTAGCATTTATATTTAACTGGTCGCTCGAGGAACAGCACGAATCGACGATTTATTTTAAAAACTGTAGAGACTTATCTAGCGAGGATTTGTTAAAATAGAAAAAAATCTTTTATTCCAGAGACCCGTGGGTGTATTTGCCCTAGGCATAATATCGTTACGGAACGGATCGTGATTACGTAAATTTACTGGGGAGATGAGTAAATTTCTGTAAGAGAGACTTATTTTTACCTGAGGCAGACACCGACGAGAAATTAATGACCGTTTATATGACGCTTGAAATAAAATAGAATAGTTATTGATGCGATACGTTTATTTTTACACTGTACCAGAGTACAGTGTATAAACTATAAACAGAGTTCCGGAAAATTGATTTTGCTATTTTCGAGAAGATTTTAAA
Source organism: Ceratina calcarata (assembly GCF_001652005.2). Classification (NCBI taxonomy): domain Eukaryota; kingdom Metazoa; phylum Arthropoda; class Insecta; order Hymenoptera; family Apidae; genus Ceratina; species Ceratina calcarata. The sequence goes on along the minus strand of NW_017176727.1, from coordinate 272,459 downwards.
TAGTCAGCTATACAGGTCATGTTACGCAATCATGATGGGTGATTCCCGTCTGACCTTTTGACATCACCGTGGAAAATATGACGCCCACGCACGGAAAAATGGTTACCAAGCTATTTTCCAGGAAATTATTATTTTATCTCTCCGCTCGTCGAATTACGAAAGGTCGAACCGTGCTTAGAAAATACCAAAGGTAATTCGAACTTGGGATGAATAACATTAAAGATAATTTAATTACAGCTCGAATTCGCTTCTCTGGGATACTTGATAACGGAAATCTAAGAATATCGATATCCGTTACAGTATCGTAAAAATGAAATCAAATCGCGTATGATTATCCGAAACAAAATTATTCTCATCTTTAAAATCATTAACGGAAGTTACCCCAATTTCTGAACAACAGCAATTCCCCGTCCTCGATTGCTGCCTCATCTCACAAATTATCCTTAATTAATTTACATTGAATCGGCATACAGTCCAACGTTCGAATGAATCGAACCCAGCCGCTTCTTAACTGATTAGTCCCCTGAGTGGGATTGTGTGTCGCGAATCGTTCTCGACAGCGTTCATTAGTAAATTAAATGTTAAGCTAAGTCCGAGGATAATGAACGACGAAACGAGAGGATATAGCACGGGGTGGTAGGGTAGTGTGTATCTGCAATTCGAATACTTGCGGTGGGTCTCATTACATACCTGGGACTAGGCGGGGGAAGGTAGTATGCGTGGCGCCGCGTGCTAATATGCGTCGAGCAACTGGGAAATTGCATCCCAAAACGCGTTGGATAATTAATTATCGCTTCAATCGGCCGCTGATGGGAACGGTCGGTAATTGGAATGAGCGTACGAACCGCATTGTCAATGGACTTACCTGAAACAGAAAGAAACACAGAGAGTTTAATTATTGAATAATTTTATCGTGGTTTTAAACAAATAGATACTGTATATCGATATTGGTAAGTGCCAGCATTGTATTTTAATTACATGACTCATGATTAAGATATCGAATTTCGAATGCAACTTGAGAAATGTTTAGTCTCGTGGTGATTAACATAAAGATGATCCATCACAATCGTGCTATTCAAAGTGTTTTGTAAAGAGAATACCTTTCGGTTGACATTAAAAATAGCTGCTCACTTAAAGACTTTCGTGCTCTCGATCCAATCTTTAATTAGGAACGATTAACCTGTAGCATAAAACGCGTTATGTCGTCGATTCCATCATCGAACGACTTTCTCTCTTTCCATTCGACGCGATCCCTTTATCCCAACCAGAATATAATTCTTGTTAGACCGTGCTAACACACCGGGGTTGGTCCATTAACGTAATGACGACAATATAGCTTTCATGACATCGGTAGACGGTCCATGCGGCGGCCGTTGTTGCGACAAAAACCGTAGCTACGGGTCGATGGTAATTACCGTCTAATTACCATTGGCGAATATCGCGGTATCGGATTAATTGGATTAATGAGGGGGAGACCCGAGGCCGACTGCGACGTTTCTGTCTCCACTAGGAGAAGTTTTTTCTTCGTTCCGAATTCCAGAAAAGCACGAGCCGAATACCGAAACCGTAGAGCATGCCGCATTTTACACCACGGAGGAGACTGCTGACGAATGTTCGGGCGCTGAACGTTCAAGGGCCATGTAATTAGCTGGCCGCGCGCTGTGCCGCCGGTTGCATCGTAATTAATCGTCGTCATTACAAACAATAACTCGGCTCGATTTATCGCCGTTCAATGCCTCGCGTCGCGGGCTTAAAAATACCACCTGCTCCAATTCCTCGATCGATCCGCCAAAAGCAGAGAATAGTACATTGTGGATGGACCAAAATATCTGACTGTACTATGATAAAATCAGGCAAAGCAAAATTATAAATTTCCGGTGTGATCCAAGAATGTGAAATACTTTCCCTTATAAAAAAAACAAAATAGAAATCTCTTCTATTAAAGAGAGCCAATTTTCAAGCTTGATGAGATTCCTTTTGGTTAAGGTCTCTAGAGACATTTGGCTCAATCGGGGAGCAAATCCTATAACTAGCCAGGAAACCGTTCAGACGATCGCAGAAAATCGACTCGATTTCCGGTGTCTCCTTTTCCGTAATTTCTTCTAGGTCTATCGCGACGAATTACCGGGGTCAAAAGAGGTAAATAAGCTCGTTCAACCGTAGAACGCAAGCGTCCGTGGAATTGATTTTCTATTTGTCTCGATAGTGTTATTCCCGAGCACACATACACGCTCGCTACGCACACCACTAGAAGCCTTGTCTTCCCGAAACTCGATTTTATTCTGCTTGGAACAGGAGTCGGGATACCCACCAAGAAAAAGATAAAAATTCTTGATATAAGGATAAATTGAAGGGGAGTAGTGAATTCTAGAAGACAATAAAGAGGGACCGAAAGATGAAATGAAAAACTGTAAATAAAATGGAAGAAAAATTGTACACTGACTTCAGCGATAAGATACATAATTTCGACACGTAACAAAAATTATTACAAAACTGAAAGCAACATACGGATTATTTTCTAGCGCGGAGTTCCTTTTAGCAAAAATGACCGAAAACCTCGCCTCGTTTTTTTTTTATCAACCCCTACGATTTTTATCTCGCTGTCGCCGCGATATACGTATACTGTGCGTCGAAGCAGTATACCTTAGGCCGAATAAAAATACGAAGCCGAGGGGAGAAAGGAACAAATGTATCAACGTCTGCCGACGCGACTCCGGCGGATTCTCCGCGCTGTTTACGGCGGACAGGCGTGGAGAATAACGAATATAGAGGATGGATCGAGCCATGGATAAGGTGAGTTCACGCTTTTCTCGCATACCCTTGCGATATCCGCGAAATCCATTCATTTTCGATGCCGGCGTTCGAGTCAGCGGCTGAGACCATCGCAACTGGGACACACGTGTTCACAGAATTTACCGGATTCGATTATGTTTCTACCGAGTAAACGTAGTCACGATCCGGGATTATTTTTCTCGATATTACATTTTTGTACGATTCCAAGAAGAATGTAAATTGTACAGATAAAATAAAAACATTCAAAGGATTTACCAACGATGTACAGGCGAGGTTCAATTTAGAATTTCATAAAGTCTAGCGAAATTATTTATGCTCTTGAAAATTCTCTCTATTAAGTCCAATCGAGAGATAACAATGGAAAAAAATGAGGCTGCAGAAAATGATTGTAAGTACAGTTTCGTGAAAGAAGCAGCGGAAGAATAAGAAAGACTAGTGGAAGCTTAGCACGCAACACCAGCAAGAAACACTACTGAAGAGCGATACGTTTTTCCAGAGCGAGAAAGTCTTAACATCTATTTAGAAGAAGAACGACCCGTGCAACGGGAATTACTGTCATCGTACTATCCAGACATTAAAGTATGGGATAAATAGCCCACTATTGGAATGGAAGGAACACAATGCTTCACATAAATTATATATGTATTTATAACAGAGAACCAAAAATATCTAAACATTTAATCAATTGGCAAATCATCTTTAAGTTTTTAAAAAAGTAAATGAAATCAGAGAATCAGTGAAGAAGTCAGACATGGACAAAATATAGGATTTCAACTCCATTATCTATAGGAGTATCATTCTTTATAATAAGAAAGCACATAAAGAATGTTTTCAAAGACAAAGAGTCACTAATGCGTCTGTTATAAATGTTTTCTGCTCGTTACCAAGAACCGAGCGTGAACGCGATCACACCCTGGTTCCGGGCACGTGGGTGGTCTCCCAGACACCTGACGAAACTGTTACCACGATCTCTAACCTGGTTTATCAAGATTGATCGTGCTATTTTCTTAATACCGATCTGTATCTTGCGTTGCTCAACGTTCGTTATTGTATTCACAAGGAACTTGCCGATTTCGTAACGGGAATTGCCAGCTTTTCCCTTACAATGCTACACATATTACGTATACCTGCTCCTATCAATGCTGCATTAAGGTTCGCACGAGCTTAGTGTAAACATTAATTGTGTCAGTTAATCAGTAATCAGTAATCAAAATTGTGTAATCAGTTATTATGTGATAATCGATAACATTTTTCTGAACAATTATCTAATCATTATTTATGATATTTCAGTTTTTATTTCGAATCTTAAATTGAAATGATCGATAACATTTTTCTGAACAATTATCTAATCATTATTTGTGACATCTCTGTTTTTATTTCAAATCTTATATACAATAAGACTTCGTTATTTCTTGCTTCGATCTAGTGCGAAATAATTAAAAAATTGAAAGAATTCACGGTGCTCGAGCACGGTCAATCCACTGGACGCTCAAATCAAACGAAATTATTATAAAAACTTCTTAGCAATCAAAGAAATCAAATGCTTACCCCACAGAGAGTCGCGACCGAGCAATCATTCCATTGGCAACGACGGTCCGCAATGAAATTCGAGTTTATCGAATTAATCACGGCCACCTCTCCCGAGAAAGAAACTGGCCCTTCGCAAGCTCGAATCGCATTACTTTCAATTCGTCCAAGCAGCTACTTTCCCCCATCCACGTTACCCATCCATTGAAGTTCGAGGCAAAAGAAGAAGAAGACGAAGAAGCCGGTTTCATCGGCCGAAACACAGAGTACAAAGACGCAGAAGAACCGATCTTTACGACCGTATCCGTCGGCATACTTCCGTTTCCCAGACCGGTTGCCGTGCGCCGATAATGGCCGCACCGCCAAAAGGACTCTCTTTTACTCGGAAACCAAGCCGCGAAATTACGACCGCGTCTTACTTATACCCCTCGCGTCGCCCGCGCGAACAACACCTACTTTTTGCCGTTTTCGTTTCAATTTCCACGGCACCGCGAGCTGTTTCCGACTAAACGCTTCTTTTGTTTCCGTTAAAAAGCGACGCGTTCGAGGAAACGAAGTCAGCGAACTGTTTCCTAAAACCGAGACTCTCCCATTCTCCCGCCGGTGGAATGAAATACACGAGATTGTCGACAACAGATAATATAATGTATTTCTATTCATTATCGCTTTCATTTGTAACCGATTCTCCATTCACGTAGAACGTGATATTCTGTTTTCACATTCTCTATATCGCAATATTATCATAAGTTTTAGACTTCGTTTATGTTACTATTTCCTATTACAAAATACGAACAATTTTCATGTCTTGCCTCGCACAAGACGGGAAGCTGACTCTTACAGTAATTTATTAGACTGCGATGACGAAATAAGAAAGAAATTGAAATAACAACAACAGCGGTGTGTAGACGGTTACACACCCAAACACATTTTCTGCTTCAATTATGTATATCGAGTTCTCCTTCACCTCTGACACTCGTTCCAAGGATTCATCGTCATCGCGATGATTCATGGACCCCGACCCGGAGTAGTATAGTACTGCGAAACAACGTGAGTCATCCGCGGAATCGCGAAAATATGAACGATCCCTCCGGCAACGCACCCGCAGAAAGTGAGGTGTACAGGTGTCAATAAGGTGGAAACGCGTGTAGCGAGCCAAGAATGTAGGCTCCTGAGCGCGTGAAAGTAAACCTAAATGCCAATACTCTCGTCATAGATAAGAAACACGTTCGGCTATCTTTAGATCTGAGCGCGCGAAATGTATTTATTGGGACTGAACAGGTGATTTATGATACTACCTGCTTCGTGGATTTTTTTCACTTTCCATCGATGCGATGGCGGTGCGAGTATCTTCACGAAACGTGTGAAAAAGGAGAAAGTAACAAACAAAACGAAGATAGACGAGACTGTCGAGCGAAAGCGAATAAATAGTACTAAATAGTACTATAGTCAGAGATTCGTAGGATTTATTGAGAATTAGTGGAAAAAGTAGATTGGATCGTTAGATTACGTTGATTTACGAACTTTTAATTATGATTGTCTAATAAACTTTCTCGATGTTAATTCTCGTCACGGTTTTAATAAAACCATTAGAAACGCTATTCATTGAAAACCCGTTAATATTTATAGTAGAGATCCTTGCAATGAAGTTATAAATAGTTTTCCCATACGATTAATCTACCGACGAACAAACTCTAATCCATAACGTGCTAATACGGTACCTAGTCAGTAAAACAGAAGTCCTTATTTCACGATTTCTACGGCGCAGTAAATTTTACATTCTTTACACGGCTTTGAATTTCATATAATTTTTTTTAAGGGAACGACATGACGCAATTAGGTACTGTGAACATACTCGTCATGTTCGCAATTTCAAGTGGTTTCACCGAAAACGGACACTCGTTGTGTGACGCGAACAAACCGTGGGAATTATTTAGAGTTTCAATTCGAACCATTTTATTCCTGCCTTCCCTCGCCTTCTCCGGTTTCTCGCAACCGAGTTTTCAGTCTCTCCGTTTCAATCCCGAGCGTGCAATATCAATTATTACGTAACGTACGGGACATTTTTCCTGCCTAAAGGTAAATTAGTCGCAAAGCACAGCGTGAATAACGAGACGGCTTCGACGATATCCCGCGATGCGTCCGTCAGGCTTTTTTTTTTTACACGTAAAAATTTCGTCACGAGTCGCTCGATTCCGAAATTGAACGGAGAAAAGGTAAATGTAATTGAGTCATAAATTAGAGAGGAGCACCGAATTATATTTGTAATTAACAGAAACGCGACGCAAAGACTCGACAAACGCTGCCGGCAGGTATTGCACTATCATCGAGAGATCGTGATCGTGTCGCGTTTTTCTCGCTGCCGATGTAAATTACGATAGCGGCCGTTTCTTTATCTGCCTTCGCGATGGTACACCTCGGCGCGACAGTACCGTTAACCGCGCGTTTTCAGCCGGAAATTTATGCAGACGAAAACGCACGCTCGTGGCACGACTACTCTTGCGTCCAATTCATACGCTTCGCCTCTTAAATTTTTTTGTCAAATTCTACATATGCTTGATATTGCGTTATATGAAGAACTTACTAGTTTCTTTGTAGCTGCAACACATTTTCATAGATTTTTTTAATTTACGGTCTACGATTCTTATAATACTTTAATATTTCACGTAAAATGTAAATTGGAAGAATGTAGAATATAGAACAAAATTATTTCTTGTACTGATTCCAAGTATTTAAAGTCATTCTTCGCAGATTTATGATTATTGAAATCGATACGTAATATTTCCAAAAATCAATTTGCGATTTAATAAAGCATGCAGATATTATAAGCTGCATTATCTGTTTACTTAAGTAAGGTGCGTTTTACGATACGCGAGTACCAGAGTCAGAGCCGCGTTGAGCTAAATGTCAGTTACCTTTTTAGGCATAAGGAAAAATTTCATCCGTTTGCAAAACCAGTAAATTTATCGAGTTGCACAAAATCCCGTTTGCGTTTGATCTATGAACGTTGAATCGGTTACACTCACGACGAATTATGAACGTTGTAAAATATTTTATTGCTCCGTAAATCGAAATACAGTCGTCTTGTACGAGTGAGAAGACAAACAGGTATTTAATTTACTTAAGATTGGTTTCAACAGAATTAAATATATTATGTACAGAAGAAGAATGAAATATTGAGAATATATTAAATCGAAAAATCAAACACATAATGTCGTATGTAAAATTTCTATTTTGTTACATTCACATTTTGAAACATTTTTATTATTCGTTTATGTTAATCAATTGTAACCAAGAACTTTTAACAAGACATCAGTTGAGCGGTAAAGAACGTGGACGAGCAAAAATGTCAGGGTAGGGGCAGGTCATCTCCGCGGATTCTCGAAACCGTGCGATGCTCATTATGTGAGCAGTTCGTTATACCTGGCTCGCAATAAACAGTTAAGAGAGAGAGGGACAGAGGAGAAAAAATATAAAGGTCATGATTCGTTGCCCAAGCTAAAAGGTCCACCGCTTTAGCTATGATTTTTCAACGAATGCGTTTATTTTTATACTTAGCATTGTAAATAAAAAAAATATGGAATACGTACTGTATGCATAAAGTCATTGAATTTCAATTTGAAGTTTCAATCATATCCCACAGCTTCATAATATAATCTTTTAATCAGGCTTGAAAATTGACACGTTTATAGCATTACGATATTATGAATGAGCGATAATTTTGACGTCTGTGAAGAAAGAAATTACACATTTAACAAGCTTAAGAAATAAGCGATCGTACCTAAGCGCCGATTGGCCTTATCTATCGTACCCCAGGATCGCATTAATAATCCGACCCGTCTAATGGACAATAGAACAGGCCTGGAAATGATCGAAGGCCCAACCTGCTACCGTAATAACGGGTTGGAAATGGTTGGCGGCGACGGCACACAAGCGTGCACACGGTCGGGTGCCGAACATGCTTCCAACGTCGGTTCCTACTATGTTAACAATGGGCTCATTAGAACCGTTTACGCGGCGATTGGAAAACTGCGCCGCGTGCGCAATTTGCGATTAAACGTAATTTATTCAACGAAAAATACCTACGACATACACGCAGATAATCGCTCGACGATTTTACTTAACCGCGTATAATTTTATGTATATTATGCTTACTCTTACTGCTAGATAAGTTGAATCCGTACCGCTCACTACGATTTCTATCCAAAATGACCGGATATGTTATCTTTATTATTAGAGGTCTACAGAAAAATGAAAAAGAATGAAATTACCATTGTAAAAGTTTTACACCCCCAGGAGCTAAACTCTGATTATTTCAACGTTGAAACGAGGAAACATGATGGTGATGTTACAGTGACACAATGGACTTTCACCGGCAGAAAACATTAATGCCAGCCATTTTTGCCTAATCGGCCATGCAATTTGCGCGATACACCATTGCATTGTGAAGGAGTAACGATGATTTGTCAGGCCCCACGCCGCGCCGCGGTGACTGCATTTACCATCATTTTCTTTATTACATCGAATTTCCTGCTTGGCTCGCAACGCCGAAAGGATTGACCCGGTTTACGAGTCTCGAGAAAGTGCTCGGACCTTTTAGCCAACGTACCTGTCCTTGGATTACAGTCTATTAGTTGCAAAGAAACGATTGACGCACAATTAATTGCATAATCATGTTCTTGAGAAACGTAGAACTCGCGGATAATAGAGCCAGAGACTGGATAATGGTAATTACTTTTAATAAAAAACGTTGATACAGAAAACTGGATGTTATGATAAAATAATGAACAGTGCTTATTAAAAAATGACCACTTATGGATATTAGCACTCGCTTCAATAATCGTTTGCTGTTTTACAACAGCAAAATGTATTATTTCTATTAAAAAATTAAACAAATATTTCTAATAAGCCAAAAATTCATGTTCGTTCCCGATGAAATTAACCTTGCCGTTAACACTGACAATTCGGTAACAGTAGCCGTGAAAAGTTTTATTTTTGTAACGCGTCGCGAAATTTCGACACCAACCCGACGCTTTAATTTTCATTGGCCCGACGAGTCGACGAGCCATTTTCGAAGCCGCGACAGCCGAATTCGCCAGGGACCCACCGCGAAATTGATTTTCGGAAATGCATCGTTTGAAGAGTTGCCAGAACACATGCGTCGATATCTCCCCTTCTCTTTTTGGTGTCGTCGGCCGCCAATTCTCCGATATAAATTCCACGTCCATACGAAAACAATAAATACACGAGAATGCTGCTATTATAGAAATAACCATTATGAACGAAAAATCGAAAAATCACTTCAGGAATATTCTATCCTAATTTGCGATCGATATGAGTTTAAAAATCACGATGACTTTAGATGAGAAACAGCCGCACGCCGCAAATTGCAAACAGCATATTCGTCCGACGATTTAAAATCGAATTCCCGTTTGCCGTGGTACGAATTTCAGAAATCGTTCGAACTGTCAATGTCGTAAACGGTTTTATAGGCGCATGCAGGAAGGTATTATACGCGACAGACAGTCTGGGGTGCACGGGTTCCACGTAACCGTGCACAGATCTCTCTGGCCACGTTGTAGGCCATCATCGCATCGCGCTTAACTGGCATGCATGAGAATGAGTCTTGATTATTCGTGAGGATGAGTAACGTCGTCTGTTTTGTATGCAAAACGATGGGTCGCGCGTTTAAACGACGCGCTGCCGCGCCGCTCCTTTGCGTTAACCATCGCCATACTATCAACGGAGATGCCACCGCGGAAAAACAATAATCTCTCTCCCACGAACATAACAGTCCACGAGAAAGTAGTTTTGGACGCTTGTGGACAGGCAAGCATATTAAAATCGTATATCACTTAATTTTGAGAATTAAACATTTCATGGAATAACGCGAGGAAAGTCCGATTGAATATACTTCATTTCTATGCATGTATTAAACCAAATTGCTCATACAAATAAGATTCAAAAACTTATTATTGGATAACGTGATTTATAATTTTGCTAAAAAAAAATATTTTAACATATTGCATTTTGAGCACCAAATGGGTACGGAGTTGGATGCTTTCAATTATTTGTACTTGAAATGAATAAATAGTAATTTGATAATATAATCCTATAGATGTGGAGAGGTTCAAGGAATTAAGCAGTTGAATGGTCTGTAGGTAGAGTGTATGTGACTCACATGCGGATCCGGTTAAACTAATTCGATTCGAGTTGAGTTCTTCCGTAATCTTGTACTCCAATGAAAACAAGGTGGTCTCTGTAGAGGATACGCTTGAATTTCTGGTAGAGCGTGAGAAACTACGTATACGCGAGCTTCGAATATTCAGATCGGTTCAATTATGGTTAAACGAAAGAGAAAACAGATTCTCCAAAGCCAACCTTGCTGAAACGTGAAAGCTTCTAGTGAAACTATTTTAGTAGATAATGTTATTTTTGCAATCTTTACACAGAAAAAATACGGTTTTACAAAGTTGTAAGCTAAATACATATTAATCTCGCGAAACGGGTGTAATAAACAAATCATTCCCGTTCTTAACAAAAATTCACTGCGATTTGAAAGAGAAGAAAAATTATTTTTAGAGATAGCACTCGCCGTCGAGAATTTTCGTTTCAGCGGAAATGTTATAAACATCGGCGGGTTTTATGTTAGGAATAAGCCATCGTGAAGAGACCACCTTGCTGGCTACTAAGAACGGTATCGAGCAAGGATGAGAAGAACCGGCTCGTCGCGGACCTCCACGAAAACGAAGATAATCCTACGAACAAAATCGTTACAGACCCGAGAAGCAACTTGTTCTACCTACAATTGGTGCCGCCTGAGGTTCATGAACCTGACAAATTTGTCAGGAATGTCTGTTGACGAGAACACTCCTAATCCTAATCCAGTCATTTTCTGACGACAATGAACCTTATACGATTTTAAATACAAAGTTGTTTTATTCATTTGTCAACGTCTCTATGGCCATGGAATAATTATTCCGAATATTTAATATTCACTCATTTTCTTGAGCATTTAGGTCATTTACTGATACGTGACAATCTTTCATTTTTCTTTTTTGTTTTCTTATAGAACAATTTTATAATTTTAAAACTAATATATATCTGTTCTACAATATCTTAATTCTCTAATCTTGTTTATCGGAGATATTACATTGTCCAATAAGAAGGGATAGACTTGAATTATTCTTTCAACACCCTCTGCCTATAAACTGGCAAATTTAATTAGTATGTAGCTACTAATTTGTAGCGTGACACGCGATCTAGCTAAATCACTGAAACAGGTTTAGCTTCTAATTGAGAATTAGTAAAGAAGGGCGGAGTTCCTGAGGACAAAAGGAAGAATGCTTTATGGCCACTCCAAGACATTCTGGATTAGTACGAACCAATTTCTTAGCCGAAATATCTGTCCCTAATTTTCTGATTAAACACTTTGATCTACGGTTATACGATATGTTCAATGGAATTCACTTTGCAAAATTTTAAACATGAATTAAAAAATTGTGTATTACGTGTTTTATCCTTAAAAGTACTCTACCAAGCTCCTATCAATTGTAATGTTAAAATGATTTCTCGGGTAGTACATGACGAACAAAGAACAGTTATAAAATGTTGGGAAATCTTCGCTCTTGGGATTCAAGAGAAGAAGAAGTTTGTTTCAAAGACGAAACCTTTTTCTATTTCTACCGAGCCGCGTCCCGTGGCTCTAGACTAGACGTTATCTATCTCCGTTTTTCTTCTCGCCGTCGCCGCTGCACTTTTTTCAAGGCTTTTGTCTTCGAACCGCGGCTGCCCGATAACGACCGCACCTGGTTAAATACTCCTCGTTAAATACTACAGTTAGAAGAAAAATGTATAGAACCTTTCTTGTAGAGGACATGCCTACAACTTCTGTATAAAAAATTTTCTGAGATTTTAAGGTATACCCCTTCAGATTCTTCGAAATTTTGGTTATTCCTCAATTACTCCTAAATCGTTGAACCTACGGAAAAATAGCAGAGAACCTTTTTTGTAGCTGATGATTAGAACTACAACTTTCGCCTGAAACATTTTCTGCTAGTGTCAAGAGTAAAACGATAAAACAGTTTTTTGCATAATACTCGTTAACTAATGCATTGCAAGAAATACATTAAAATCATCTCTGAACTTTATTTAAAATGTAGAGAATGATTTTGTTGCTTATTAGCTACACACACACACAGATTAATCTTTTGCGCAATTTCTAAAGTATATATGTAAAATTGATTAAATAAATTATGCGCTTCCATTTTAATGTATTATACAAACATTCTGTTTCAATAAAAGAACAGTAATTTAACTCAACAAAGCAAGAATTCACCGCGGGTACAAGAAAAATACAGCGACAGCGGCTTGCGCAAACGGTAAGTAATCACGGCAAAAGTGATTCCGTCGTCCCTCGCGACTTTAAAACGTTAAGGCGAGTACAAGGTTGCGTCGAGCATTATCCTCGGCGACGATCTCTTCAAGTTCATTAACGCATCCTACGTGGGTCAAAACGAGTCGTCGTGTATGTACGATACACGTATACGTAGGCAGTCAGACACTGCGTCTTGTAGCAAAAAAAGATTCTCTAATATCGCTTCCACGCCAACGCAACGCGTGCGATGCTCGCGTTTTCGCGTAGCTTATCGTTATTTTTCATCTTCGTTGGGACTCCTTTCAACGTGGTAGCAGCTTGTCATTCGTTGCGTAGGATGTTATCTCTAACTTGTATTGATAGCAGGCTTATTTTAGTAATACGGTTCTGTTGATCGGTGTGTAGCAGGACTCAGAGCAAGTGCTCATATTCAGAATTTGTTACAGATTCACTTCAGCGTTCTTCGCTCCATTTATGAGAACGTTATTGCTGATCATAAGATTTTTAATTGAGTTATACAACATAAAAAAGAAATCTACGGAAAAAGAATATCATTTTGTAGAATGCGTGTTAACAGAATCGACTAAAGTAGACGAGAACGTTGTAGCAGAAGAAGCACGCGAGTAACGAGGTCTCTCTCAACAGAGAGGGAGAGAAACGAAGAGATAGTCCTCTCTCAGGAAACAGTAGCACTCGAGCCTCGACAACATCGTAATCATAAATCGCATGTACGAGCCCGGGAGTGCAGGACGGAAAATCTCGGCAAGAATGACGCCACCGCCTCGGGTTCCTGCCGCGAGAGACTCGGTGAAGATCGCGAAGAGGCAACCGGTCCCTAGAGCGGAGGAGGAGTCGCGCGATGTTAATTTAATAGCCGAGAAGTCAAAGCGATTCGCGGCTCCGTGTACTTAGCACCGGCGCGGCTCAGCGAAGGGGGGGCTAAACGAGAGCCTCGCTTTATTATACTCGGCTTTGAGAAATTCATACAGCGGAAAATTTCTGGCAGCCGCGTGGTACCAACCGAGAGCGAAGGAAAATCGACGCCGAAGGGCTGCGAGAACGGATAAGAGGAAACAGCTGACGCGAAATTACGAAACACGAGACGTTGGAGTAATCGAGTTCATCGTTTTGGAATGCAGTCCGGTCAGAGCTTGGAGGAAGCAATCTATCATCGCCGCAAGCGCCACGATGTTTCGTAAAATCGTGCCTAAATTCGTATCAAGGATAAAATAAATAAATCATAATTTCATGTACGCACAGAACAACAGTCAGTTCGCAAATAAATTTTGCCATTTTCAATGCCAATTGATCAATATTCGAGGCCAGAAATGTTGATGATGTATTCACAGTGGAAACAGAGGAAAACGCTTTAACGATGCGATCGTGGTGATACCGACTACAACTACAGTAATTATGAACGTTAAACCTACTATCATATAATGAAAGTACCTACAGCGTGTGTGAACCATCCGGCGAGAAGGTAATTAACCTCGGCCGAGCGTTGTTGAACGACTCGCGTTTCCCGTCGTTAATTTAACGCGGCATTATCTTTCCCGAATTCGATTTAATTCCCATGTCCGTAGAAAAACCGAGAGGGGGAGAGAAAAAAAAGGAAAGGACCGATGAGATCGTTCGTTATTTCTTTCAGCCGAGGTTTCCCTTTTTCTCCTTTTCAAGTACTAGCCGACGGGCAAACTGTCGATAGAACCGAATGGAAGGATCATAATTATCACAGGGAGCTCTGTCTTATCTCCTGTCCGTACCGAGGCACCCTTACCGTTCTTTGGGAAACTCCGACGACCATTATTCTAGCGGAATGCAAATTCGATACAAACTGCCGTGCAGTTTCCACCCTCGTGTCCCCTCATCCGTAATCCTGACAGAGGAGCACCCTTTCAGGAACCACGGGATGGGCGCACGGAGCGAGGAAGTTCGTCAGGCAAGTAGCCCGTTGTCAAGATCTTCAAGACGAAGATTAAGATCACCACTCTCAGATGAAAAATTGAAAGCCGGGGTATGAGCAAGGAGTTTTGACTTAATTATTCCCCTTGATGAAATTGGTTTAATCGATAACATTTATCCTTCGCATTTTAATAGATACTCAAATGATGAAATTGTAGATTATTATATAGTATAATGATTGAAAATAATCTTCGGAATAGCTATAGTTGACAGAAATTTGTATTAAAAATCTGATTATTAAGTCAAGTCAAGTTGTACCATCTAAATTTCGATACACTTTGTACAATCAAGGGAACAATACCTAAATTGCAAGATAATTGAGAGGACAAGGAGATGATCGATTCGCAGTGGGACAGAGTGAAACGATTTCCGTTTGAGGCCATGAAGTCTGAATTCGTGAACCGAGATTACACCCTCGGTATGGTCGATGGCTAATGGGAGATTATGCGAGGCAGTTTGGTTAATGGAAACCGTCCCTTACCCGTGCGATTACGGCTTAACGTTCTCGTACATACATCCGAGACGAATATTTCAACCATGCTGTTGCAACTTGCAACCACTCCGGCAGACCTATTCTTAATGCAAAGAGGTGGCTGCAATAATTTCCTCGCTGTGAAATTATTTCCTGATACGTCTAAATCCACGAAATTGCAAGAACCTCTGTAGCAGTCTGTATTGCAAAATATTATTTTTAGTTATGAACTTATGAATAATTATTGTACAATTATAAATAAAGTAACCTAAATTCAAATAGGATTTAGAGTTGGTAATATCTAACACTATGCAGTAAAAGCTGAAAATTAACTACTGGACGAATGTGAAAATTCTATCAAGACGTTGGCATATGTGTACATAGACGATCAATAGTATTCTATAAAGAGAAACTCTTTTATAATCCGGCTTTTTTCCTCCCTCCCAAGGCTGACTTTCTTGGTTGTTATCCGCGACAAAAACGCTTTCATAAAGAACGATGGGAAAAAATCCATTCGAGTAATCAATAGAGAAACGGAAGATGAAGGGTGGGCACTGAAGGGACAAGGGGCAGCCGTTGCATTCCGCGTAGATGCGTTCGATGGGTGCCAGGAATCGATACTGAACCCCTCTGCTATATGCCCATGGACCGTTTCGAATCAATCCCCTTGAGAGTTACACCGCGTTCGTTTCGTTTTCAACCCCTGGTTATTCGCCCACTCTCTCCGTTCTCGCGTATATACGACTACTAACTACCCTCTTTTTGCCCATGCGTGAAAGGCTGGCCACCATCGTGCCCGACGCGTTTTGCGTCAACCCCATTTTGTAACAGCGTAACGATAATGCGATTCGCGGCTGCAAAATTCGTCGCATTATGTCCGAGTCACGTGCTTTCGAGCACTTCGAATCTGCTAATTTCAACGCGTCCTGTCCATTCATATTGACAATCAAATTCTCTTCTTTTTAATTATTCGATGTTATAAGTTAGTTGAATATTAAAAATTAAGTTATTTTGTTTTTAATAAGAAAATATCTGATTATCTTCCATGCAGTTTTTACAAATAAAACATAAACGTTATATCGTAACTAAATAATCGTATTATCGTAGTTAAATTATCGTAAATAAATAAAATATCAGTCTCTTTTCTAAGGAAACCATAAGTTCAAAATAACCTACTATCAATTGATTTTTTTAGAGGACTTGCGAACTTTTTCCTACGACGCTTTTTGCTGGCACCAATAACGAGAAAGTGGTAAACTGCATCCTCTCGCGATGCTGGTGAGAGAAACAAAGCTCGTAACAAAAGAAGGGGACGGGTTTTAATATTGCACGCGACGACAAATTGCACCCTCGTTATTTGGGGTGGCATCGCGCCTCTGTTCCTACGCACGAACTTTGTCTGAGAGCACAACGCAACGCAGTACCTCCTCTCAAACATATTTCACGACCCGACTCCACGTTAGCTTTATTAAGTAAGCATAAGTTTTGCGCGCGAGAACTACGTCGACTGCCGGAAATAACTTATTCTGTTTGTCTTGGCGTCGACAGGAGTATTCATTTATCCTTTCGACTCGCGGAGCTTCCCATTTCACGTGCAAGTACGGAACCAAGTTTACAATTCCCCCTTCTCAGACACGCTTGTGTTGAATTCTTTATAACGCTCGTTAAATCTTACCATTCTTTATCATCCTCTACTTATTAGAATTAAAGTAACGTTAGCGTGTACTGATGGTGGTGAACGTAATAACGATAACAACCTGTTTAGAATCGTAGATTCGCCTGACTGGGGATGAACAGAATCGGTGGCAAGAGAAACAACAATCGAAACAAGAGAAAAGATGAGACAGGAACTGGAATAAAAGGGAAAAAGAAATGCAGACAGGTATCTGTACATTCGTTGAAGTGGGGCGCGTGCACACGACTAAAGGGTTCGAGTAGAATGAGCGAGCGACTAGTACGTGTCCGGGACAATGTCACAGGTTGCACACAATGTGGGCACCGGTGGAGTCGCACGAGGGGATTATTCGGCAACGCGTGGGGTGCATACGATCTCCGAAGGGGGTGCAGACCAGATAATTAGGGTTCGGACGGAGGGGGGAAGGATCAAGCGCTTGGCGTGTGTCGAGACACGCTGACTGAGACACACGCGCGTTTCCTGGTGAATATTGTGTGTGTTGACCCCGAGTGTCGCGCACGACTGTCATCAGGCTGCCAGAGACACATCGAGGTTAATTATGGTTCCACGGCGCCGCGCCGCGCCGCGCCGCAGCGTTGCGTAATCTTCTTTTGAGATAAAGACCGTACCATACGGGCAAGGAAAAAGCGGCCAACCATGAGTCTCAGACTGATGGGTATAATATACCTTTGCCCTTTGGGTTTCAGGGGGATAAGTACGAAAAGAAGATCTTTTATTTTTCTTTGTGCAATGCTAGTGGATGTTGCTTATGCTGCTTGTCTGCTCATTTCGCAGAGGAGATTAACAAATTCGTGCATAAAATGTAATTATGTAGATCTTTAATTTATGCGTAACAGTAACTATTATTTATGGACGAACAACTTCATCCTCATAATTAAACATTACTGCGAGCAAGTAATCCGTGAATTATAATCGGCCAGATTAAAAGGCTATTAAGTCTGAATAGAAAATCAACGCTTTCCAAAATAGTATTAAATAAATGCGACAATTGTACTAACGAGATATATTTCATGCACTGCAATTACTTCATTAAGCACCCGTTTGTCCTCATTCGCATTATTGTGCCTTCGCATGATTCGTTGAATGTTTAAACGAAAATCATTAGCGAAAGGAAGTTGACAAGGGTAAAACCGTGGAAAAAGTCACAGTGTGGAGTACTCGCGGAAAACGATACCTGGCCAGCCGTGCACTTTTAATAAGCACCGCGTATAATGAACCTAATATAATTATGGGACGTTCATTAAGGCATAATGAAACCATTAGAGCTCGCTTAGCAACTTCGACATCTTTCCAGGTAGATCTGCTTCTAAAGATATCCTTCTATTCTTCCGGGTTACAATTGACGGCAAGGGTTTGCAATCTTACGGAGAGAGAGAGAAAGAGTGTGTGCGCGCGTGCACGCATGCAGGAAAGGAAGAAAGATGTAAGATAAAGCAATTTCACCAATTATCTCTCCTATACATGACAAGTTTTTAAATTTTATAAATACCTAAACTTGATTTACTTCCTGGTTCGCAATTCGTGAATTAGTGCTTTGCGGTATCCAACAGATGGCATATCAATCCTCCGTTTCTCGCAAGCAAGAGGAGAATCGTGAAAGCTTAAAAGACGACGAGACACAACGAAAACTCGTGCCTTAAACTAATGAGTAAGGAAAATATAGAGCTTTGGTAACGCTTAGCTATGCTGACTTATTAAGCGACCATATTTTTGAAGAGGCACAGGTCGTCCCATGGTAGCGCGAACTACTTTTTCGTGCAGCCGGGTGAAGCGATCTACCTCGGAATCGAAGTAGAAGTAGAAAAGTGAAAAAAATTGACTTTATATTCAATATTAAAATGCGTGCACTATTCATAATTAATGTTTCACGATTATGATTCATATGTTCTAATCTTATTATTTAAATATGGAAGCATTGTTATATCCCCTGAAGTTTCGAAACCAGAAATATATTTCTTGTAATCCTTTATGTCTGATCCCAATAAAAGCTGACCATGCTTTTATCTTGACGTTTATGCGTTTCATACACAACTCCCCGTATTTGCAAGCATAGTACTACGTGAAAGGTGCTTTGTAACGCAACTTGTAAGCTCCATTACATGCACGCGTTGAGCATTGGCGTTTGTCAGGAAAATGTACTCGAAGAGGCCAGACACTCGGCAAACCATTTCTCAGTCTTCGCGCTTTCCCACCGGCATCTGATATGTACATACATACATTTCTCCCCATTCTTTATAAATATGGTGTCTGGTTTTCTTGACCGTTCAAGAGTTACGGATAGACAATGTCAGAAGACAACGTACTCAGTTTTACAAGATTAAATGAGAAATGTTGTAAATCGTGTGCATTTTAGAGAAAGCTTATTTCATTCCGTGATGGAGAAATAAATATTAAGAGAGACTTTCTCATTTAATGAGGAAACATACATATAAATGAATTTGATAAACGAGAGACGCGAGACGTAACAATGGAAACTCGCTGATGCGGCAGTAACACATGTCCCGTTGCAAACTATTCTATCCTCAAGTCTCATTGTATTTTTCAGTGAACGAGCTTTTCGCATTCACGGTATTGTCTTAATGATCTTTTCATATGTGACTGCGCATGATTGCACGAAAGACGAGAGGCCCACGCGACAATAACTATTAAGTACCATTCGCATTTTTTTTTCTCTATCACAGATTAAACCCTCGATCAGTGCTCTGTATGTACTATTCTTCTCCGTCTGATACGAAACCGGGAGCGGTTCTCATTCATACTAATTACCAGCGAACAATGCGAACCTACATGAATCGTTGAACGTTCCACGTGCAACGCAGTCACTGAAACTCTGTATCTGTTTTATCTCTATCTTTTATTTGCATCCCATGTGCTTAGATATACCTGGATATATTCGTATCGTGTAAACTCAGGTATGTACGTGCATATTCGCCTCATACAGCGTTTAAATTTACTTGAATACATCTAATACCACGTCCGACGTTATTTTATCGACCACGAAGGGCACCTTTTTAATGCCCTGTCCTTTTATCGCTCGCATACGCGCACCATAGAAATTCGCAGATAACCGAAAATGTACGACTGGGACGCTATCCGGTAAGACATTTGGCGCGATCGATAATAATTTCATGTGTGCAATCTCGATCTTCGTGGTGGATCTCAGAGTGTGCCGGACCTTATCGTTGCATAACGAGATTCGTGGTCATGCACGCTATCGTCCCTAAAACGAATTCTCCCATGGCAAGGTCTTTGCATCGGACACTGTATCAGTGAACGCGTTAATAAAAAATTTCCAACAGATCTCAAGAGATTACAATTGACCGTGTAATAGACTTCTAGTATCATGTAATTTAAAGAAGCATTGCATGAAATAAGCTAAAAATAAAGAAAGAAGCGAACAACCAGCGAGTAGATTATTCTCAGATTAAGGACAGAAGCGTGCAATTTCCATTTCACGGCGCGTTAACACGACACAACTGGTGATTAGATCGAACACTGTGCCATCTTCGGCAAGTATCTTCCATTGTTCGTCGACAATGGATTCTTCCGTTCGCTGAATTATTTGCCTCGGTTTTTGTGTCCCGAGATACCGTCGGTTTGAACCAAGCTTCATTTCTTCGTGCTTCGCATAAAATGTCCAATCGTCAGCTTTTCGTCCTCGAGTTCTCTTGATTCTATTGTGCATGCGTAACAAGGGATAGAGCTATCCCGTCCAATCAGTGATCCCGATATACCCTTCTAAGCTCGCACTTTTCACCCCTCCTATGAAGTCCCGTATGAATATACATGCATAATGTATACGAAAGAGTCTGCGAAGCGGATTCAGGCTGAGAGACTGGAGTGGTAAGCGCACGAACGCAAAGATTGCATTCCCCGGTTGCTGCTGTTGCATTTTCGGTGCCCCGAGGTAACATAATTTCAACGGATTTGCGTCCCGACCGTACATTGCATCCGTTCATGAAACTTCCAATAAGGCTATCTGATTCTGTAATTTTGGTTTCCCTGAGTTTAATAGGTCGAAATTAACTTCAGGACACCTGTAGTGGAAAGAAAACTTTCCCTAGACATGTATTTTATACGAGTTCCAATTTACAATATATAGTTAATCTGCAATGTATAAGATGTAATATTTGCGGAATCGATTCTGTACTACCGGCATAATTTCAAGAAATCCCTGTGCCATGTTGTCACAGATTGGACGAAAACATTATCAAACGCGCAGAAAGTACTCTCGTTAGCGCACCTAAAATCTCTTTTTGGAGGGAAAGGGAAAGAGAAGCGAAGCGATTATCCTGTTTCTACCGGCGCGGCACTTCGGCGGTACGTAATCTTACAATTACTGCCATCAGGAATCGGCCACGAAACCGAGCGAGCAATTAGGGCTGCCAATTCGTGGAGGGAAGAAACACACACCGCTCGTTCGTTCGTTCGTGCAGGCATGCGTACGAAAGAATTGTGCACGCGTGCTACGGACAGCGCGGCGACGATTGGATAAGTGCATTCCTATACGGTGTCCCTGTGAATAACGACCATCGACTACTTTCACATTATCGTACGAACAACGGTGCGCGCCTCGATGTCCTTTAAGACGCATTTACACAATTGCGACAGAGAATTCCATTACCACCGGGACCCGGGACACCCAGCCCAAACATTATCACCAATAGTTTTTTAAATGCCGTGCACCGTTCCACCAGATATGGACAAATTGATTCTTAATCAGTTTTCATAAAATCTTACGCTCCATTTTCTTTTGTGAAATAATAAAAGTGAATGTTCAAATATACTTAAATTTGCTTTACTTCTCCCTTATTAAATAATGTTTATAAAAAACAGAATGCATACAAAATTCATTCGAGCAGTATTAAATGCACCTTGCATGTTGTTACATGATTCCATAATATTCTGATTAATAAACGAGCTTCCTCTGGCAACGCGAAATGTGAGAATGAAATTATAACGTGTGAATAAGCATTCATTAAAAAAATAATTACAAGCATCATTAATTCATGAATTATTAATTCTAATTAACGAACAAATCATTTTAGCAAGGAAATAACTACATCGTCTTGCGAATAACACATTTACTTTCTGTACGGCGATCAGAAAAATTCTATATGCGACTGCGACAGCCTTGAATAAGCCGCGCACAATTTTTTGCTACTCATAAGTATTACTTCCAATCCAATCTGAGTTGCGTACTATTCCTTCCGATTCACTCGCGTCTCGTATCGCTATACAACTCACGTTGACCGTTCTCTATTTCTTAAGATACCGCGAGACGCAATACAGGAAACGGTTTCACAGCGAGAGAAAATTGGAACTGGCTAACAAGCTAAACTTTGGATCACAATGCTAAACTTGTAGCAGTCGCAACCTGGTAATCTAACATCCAATCTTGATGCGATAGTAAGAATAAAATAATGTTTCATCAAATCTGATACTTGCGTCACAACTACATAAAATGGCAATAAGCTGCAATCTTATATGTGCGTTTTGCAGAAAAATGGAACCCTTTCTAGCTTTTCGCACTGGCATTAGACTTTGCTTAGAAATTCATTAATCATGACGGATGACCAGATGACAGTACTCTTTCGTATTTCAATGTTCCCATCGAACCCTAATCGTAATGTACGAGCCCTATTAAAACGGGAAAACGTGTGGCGGTAACAGTGAAATAACAACCCCTGTAACGTCAACCAGCCAGCTTTTCATTCGCGTCCGAGGGAAGCGATGGGGTTGGTGAGGTGACAGTCCTCATGGAACACGACTACCGCGTTACGCTACACACCCCCATGGAACCGGCATCGTACGTCACGGTTTCACACGCTTCTGCGTGTCGTGCAATAAACGAGTGGTCCTCGATGCGTAGTCGAATTAGCCGCGCTACGACGGAAATGGCAATGCAGCGCGCAGTTTGTCTACCGGATATTTGTGCGCACTTTATCGAGCATCCGTTTCAAAACGATCAGCGGCAGTATTCACTGCTAAACGTCCTCGCAGTTCGTGGCAAATGCATCGGTCAACTTTGAACGAGCTTATCAAAGCAAGAGCATTATAGTGTAGTACCGTTTAAAGCGTACAAGAGGAACGACAAGGCTCATAATCCTGTCGTTTTCTTTACAGCTAATGAACTCTGAAAGTTTTCATTACACGTAAAAAGGATTACGAAGGAATTCCGGCTTTTAAATGGAACAATCTACATTAATCTAACTTGGAAATATAATACTTCTTTCGGGAATAAAGTTAGTGCTGGTAACAAACAAATTAATCAAGGCACAACCGAAGCCTCCTAACGTTTACGCTTAAAATTTTCATCCCATTTAAAACTTTGTAACTTCGTTAAAAGCGATGCTTCTCATCCGAGAACGAAAGGGAAAGAAAAAAACTGAAACTGCTATAAAAGCTCATCTCTTGTTTTCGGGTAAACAGCAGATATAATAGAAGATATTTTTTCATCCTATCCCGATGCAATGTTCCTTTGTAATGGCAAATCCTGGCGCACTTTAACAACCGACCGTCAAAGCTCCGTTTTGTCATCTATTCGCCGTTGGAAACGCAAGCCCTTGTTCCCTCGACGCCCTCACATTTCTCCATTTAGATTATTAAACATACAAGAGCTGCCGGTGAAAGGATCGAGCGACAAAACAAGCGTTCGCATAATTAAATGAGCTCGTGAACGGTCGAATGAAATAATTTTAGCACCTTCCGCGTCATGAACAGGAATCGATACCCACAATGGTGGAAGGTCTCGCCTATTGACAACGTTTCACTCGAATCGAATGTTGAAATTATTTCCGGCGGAACGAACGAAACTTCCGCGCGGCAATTGCCGTGCACCTCGTCCATGGAAAATTAGATCCGTTCACACGGAAACTAAACATTGGGCTTTGTACAACCTCAACAAACCGACGACCGCGCTGATAGAACGAGTGTTTAAAGAATGCGATAGCTTGTGCAAATGATAACGTAATACTTCCGGCTGCACGGTTTCTTTCTGAATTTTTTCGCAAGGAAATACTTTCCATTTAATAATAAAAAATAATCTAATATATGTACGTATGTGTATTGAATGTACGTAAGAACGGATAGTATCTGCATACGTACAGTACAGAAAAGAACTGCAACTTTCATAGAAGTGAAACTGATTTAATTCGTCAAAAATTGTTCACTTTCGTCTATTGACCGCGAGTAATGTTTATTCATTGGTAAGAAATCAGAGACAACGCCCATGAGAATCGAACTTTCTCCGTTAAGTCGTGGTCTGCATTTCACCGTTTACGATTGAAATTGAAAGATTGGTATGGAATAAAGACGACCTTAATCGGTCGGGCATACGTGTGGATAAAGTATTACGCCGGCTTACGGTTCAACTGCGAGTTCGTACACCGAGCGACGACAGGTCAATGGATAGGTGCAACTGCAGACAGGAGAGTGCCGGAAATGTGTTCATCGTGCATGGCACGCATCGCAGATAAGGGACACGCATTCACAACTGTGCGTTCGTTTGTAACCGTTAAAAAAACCGTAACCATACGATATTTAATTTTTATATGGAATTCGTGATCTTTTCATGAATCGATGCAGCTTGATAAAAACTTTTATCAATGATAATATATGTACGTATGTGTATTGAATGTACGTAAGAACGGATTGTATCTGCATACGTATAGTATAGAAAAGAACTGCAACTTTCATAGAAGTGAAACTGATTTAATTCGTCAAAAATTGTTCACTTTCGTCTATTGACCGCGAGTAATGTTTATTCATTGGTAAGAAATCAGAGACAACGCCCATGAGAATCGAACTTTCTCCGTTAAGTCGTGGTCTGCATTTCACCGTTTACGATTGAAATTGAAAGATTGGTATGGAATAAAGACGACCTTAATCGGTCGGGCATACGTGTGGATAAAGTATTACGCCGGCTTACGGTTCAACTGCGAGTTCGTACACCGAGCGACGACAGGTCAATGGATAGGTGCAACTGCAGACAGGAGAGTGCCGGAAATGTGTTCATCGTGCATGGCACGCATCGCAGATAAGGGACACGCATTCACAACTGTGCGTTCGTTTGTAACCGTTAAAAAAACCGTAACCATACGATATTTAATTTTTATATGGAATTCGTGATCTTTTCATGAATCGATGCAATTTGATAAAAACTTTTATCAATGGATAGCAATAACTTTTATTTTTTAGCTAACGGAAAAAAATGTAAAATAAAATAAAGGATATTGAAATCCGATGGTGAAGAAAAAATCCCATTCACAAATCAAGTTTAAAGATTCTCTTACTTTCATTCAGAACGCTTGTGTGTAATGTATATTTAAATTATCACGAACTCCTAGAGATACAAGCTAAGAAACATTATCATCGTCATTCAGGTTACTGATAAGGAACATGTAATCGTACAATTCTTAACGTAACACGATAAACAACGTATCAGCGACGTAATAAATTCCTTTTACTCACGTATTTCTTTATTCCACTTTATTCGGCTCTATTACCTACCGTCGCGATCTGTCTATCCGAAAAAATTCGCCACGGCAATATCAGCGGCCAAAGACGGGAAAAAGAAGAGAGGGACGTATTTCGGGTACAATTGAACCGCGTGGGTGGATTCGCGTACGCGTACCTAAATACGTGGAGAAAACATGAGCGCACGCAGCTGGCATGCAACATTTTCCACGGGTTGGAAACACGACGATAGTATCTCTTTGACGTGTGCTGCGCCCCTTCCCGCAAACTCGTCAAATGAAATTCCATTCTAGCGAGCATCATCCCGGCTAGAGAAAAAAAGACGCGAGAGCTAAGCCTATGAGGTGACAGTAAAACTTGCCCCCTCTTTCTGCCTCCTCGGTCCCGTTTTAAGGGTGAAATTTATTCATCCCCATCCGCACCCCGGCAACGCGTTCTTCCTCGAAAAGTTGGCAGACGTTGCTTACATTCAGTTATTTCATTTTTTCTCTTTCTCCTCTCTTTCCTTGTCTGAGTTGTTTAGGCAAATTCCCGTGAAGAATGCGCATCAAAGAAAGCTTTTTACCAGCGGTTTCCCCCTTTTTTAAAATAAATCCTGCCTGATGTAGAGATTATTACATTGCACAGCAGCACAGTTTTGGAACAACTTAATAAAATCGTAATAAGTAAACTAAAGTAAAAAAGCGTTAAAGCAATATAAATCTGTAAGCAAATTGATAAAACTGCTTTTGGTTGTTATTGGAAGAAATTATCGCGTTCACATAGAGAAAATTCGAAACTGTTTGTGTAGTAGCGATTCTGTCGGAATCGATCGGTTGGAATTTCAAGTTGCTATTTAAATTCCGGCAAACCAGCGCGACGCCAGCAAGATCCCAAAAGTGGCTCTCCTCGGGCAAGCAGAGAAGGGAGATCGGACTCCTCGCATCCGTCCGGAGAAGCATTTAATTGCGAATTGCCGTCTAGGTCCTTAATGGACCGTCCACACCGAGAACAATAGTCGCGGCTGGATAGAAACAGCAAAGGGACGTTCCCGTTCACAAGACAGAGAGGGAGACTTCACCATACTGGGTGTCCCGTTACAATTTATTCACACAATTGCATTTTAACATGCAACGTATCTCAAAATGTATCTTAATATATTTTCCAAGTACGTGTCCAAAGTTTAAGCAAACAATTTAACAATCTAACTGGACAAGTTTCTCAGATTTGAAAACTTGTCTGTTGCAATGGAAACAAGAGTGCGTATAGGTTCGAACGAGATACTCTGTATAATATAAAAACGAGATGGAAGGGAATCGTCGTCTAAGTGAATCGACCACCGAACAAGAAACAATTGGACGTGAGCGATAATTTGGATGATGTACAATGCGCTACGTTAATTGTCGCGAAGTTTCGGTAGACGGACGATCCGGTCAATTTTCCGCGAAAAATACAATACAGTTCCGGTATGGCACAGTGATTCCAGAGGATGAGAAGAAATTTCATTTGGCACCGAACTATTTCCGATATCGTCCACCGGTATTGGAACGAAGTTAGGTAATTTTGCGTTCATCGTCCTCCCGCAAAACGTTGTCGTAGATTTCTTTGCATCATGTATACGAATCGTATTCTTTTTTTTTATGCATTCCTCACGGTATAAAACGTTTGTTAAAATTGACTGATCTTAAACTAATAACAACTTATATTAACAAAGCTGGAATATGATCCAACTGGAATTTAAAGTTGTCCTAACAACGAAACGCATTGTCAACAACGAGTTACGACTAATCGGCTGGAACATTCATTGTCTGTCGGAAATTTATTCGTATCCAACGGGCATCGGTGCGATCGATTAAACGTCAACGCGAACGATAGTGACAAATATCCAGTCGACCAATGACAATTCGATTAAATGTTTAATGCCATCGCGAGCCATCTCCTACATTACCACGATTATCGCATGAATTTGCGAAAACTTGGTCCCATTTGACCACGCAACGGGATTTGCAATCTGATACATCCAACAGCGTGTTTTCCGTCAATTATAATTCTCATTCGATTTCCGCGCTGAGCACGGAGATAATTTGATTAATCTTTTTACCGCGTTAACTACACCGTTAATAAAATGAAACGTAAAATTCTACATCTATGAAGGAAGCATGAAATATGCATAAGTTCCGAGATCGGTTACTTTGTTCTGTATTTAAATTAGAAAGGTTGCATTGCAATCTCGATTTGAATATTTACCATTAAACCAGCTTTTAATTACAATCTCCTCTTAATCAAGAAATCTCGTTATGCAAATAACTAATGGCAACGAAACCCAGATATTTAATCATAAAACTTTCCGCCATCGATTTACTTCCGAGAAGATAATAAAATCATGGCTTACTTTGTACAATTTAAAAAGTGTAATGTTATTATTTCTATCAAAACTAAACAGCCAACAGAATTCTACCAATTGCGCGAGAAGAAAAGGAATTAATGACAAAGAAAATCGAATCGTATCTCTCTTTGAACGCATCATACTTCACATTATCTCGCTGAGAAATTTCAACCTCCCATCAAGCTTCGATTTCCCCTCGGCAAGTAATCCGCACGATTTATCACGTCGACCGGAATTTCTAGAACGCACGATAGAACGAGCGACGCGTGCACCCGTCGCGTCGTCATCGTCATCATCATCGCGCGAAGTACAATAAGGCGGGCGTCGACGCGTAATCGAGGAACGATGCTTAATAAACGCTCGCATAAGCAGCGAGGACGACGACGTGTCGGAGAATGTACATATATCGCTGTATCAGAAGAAAGAGGGGTGTCGCGGGGAGGAGTGAGACTGCTTTATCAACGGCATAATTATGCTGTAACTCCCAGCGGTGGAGGAGCTCCAGGATTGGATAGACTTGCCAAGATATTCGAAGTTTCATTAGCCCCTAATCAAGCTTTCTCATCGGCGCACCGCACCCTTCTCCCCGGATTCTTAGTTACGGGAACTATGAATTTTGCATTTTACTGATAAGCAAGATAATAAACAATGCGTTACCATATTCCATCACGCCTTCCCACCCGCCGTGTTCGCTCCTCTTTTGTTGTTACGAATAATGTACGATTATTAAAACACGTTAGATAACATCGATTTATTCATTTATACGACACATGGTTCTAAATAGGAATGACAATAAGTATTATGAGTCTAAACGAAAAACAAGTTGCACAATGAAAAAGAAAACCTAAGAATGTCTATCCTCTGTGGAAATAGAATTTATAAGGGACGAGAGAACTGCTTAGATAAAAAACTTAATCTCTGTTTCCTTATCGCTTTCGCATAGTGCGGTTAGATTTTCTGATTCCCAGATACTTCGAATCAGAAGTACAATTTTGACAATGAGTTTCAAAGATACTAAAATCAATAGACGAAAATCGAGTAACCATAGTTTACAGTGTAAACTTTACACGGTCTCGAGGGTTACTTGTGAACACTTCATATGTTTGAAAAAATGGTTTGTAAGATACGATTTTTCCGAGGAACGTTCTCCAAACGTGATCATGAATGAATCTGGATGAAAGGAATATCGGTTCCAGCCAAGAAGTATAATATGAAACAATTATTCTTCAAGAAAATAGTAATAATAATCTTTGTAGGAAAGATGACCTTTCCCTGAACCCTCGAAGCGTCCCTCTCATTTCTCGGCGCGGACAAGGAAGAACCAATTTCTGAAAAGAACGGCCAATCTCCGAAGAACCGTCTTGAACAAACGTTCCCAAAGCGAACAGAACGCCCGAGAGCTACGGGAGCACGAAATTAAATTCTGCGACCGACGATAAGGTAAAATTAATTCGGGACAGGCCCGAACGTGATGTATCGAGAATAAATCTACAGGTCGAACGAGAACAATCGATCCCGACGAGGCGAGAACAATTTTAATCAAGAAATATCCATGCGCTAATTATCGCGAATTTTTTGTTCTCGTTTCAAGCACCGTTCTCGTGACCAGTTATAATTATTTCACCAGAGTTCCCATGTGATAATGTAATCTAAAATATTTAAGGTAATTCTGAAGTAAAGTGAATGTACGTACTAAGAATTTCCATAATCTTAGTATAATATGCATTACTACAATTTATAAAATGAAATTATGATCTTGTTAAACAAATTATTTTGCATTGTTACATCGTAAGAATCACCGTTCATACAATAGATTCATGCGTATTCCTTTCATGATGAATCTTAAATAGAACAAAGTTAAACAACTGTATCTATGAATGGTGAATCAGATTGATTTTATCTCATTTCCATTTTCAACTTATAGATTAGTTTCTCATATCAAACATCCACGTGATCGACGAACAGAGATAGAAGCGATGGCGTTTCTTCCTAACTTTCGCAATTTCCCGTCAATTGCGCGGTTCACCAACTTTTTAAATTGTCCTTTCTCTCTTTTACGTCGGGAGTTATCATGTGACTATTACGGGAAGATACCATCCGCTCGGCATCCGTGATGAATTCTCACTTTTCCGGGCGAATAATCAGAAAATCGAAGACGAATAGTAGCAATTCATTCTATTTTACAATACATAGACATGACATTATACACTATTTGTGTATCTGTATAGATATCAAAGAATAGATCTATTCATATAAATACATATATCTCACTTTTTTAATACCTATCACGTTTTCAGTTATTTTTATCCTTAAATTCCTGCAGACATGATTAGACTTCCAGCAGACACTATATCTATATTCGACTGAATAAATAAATAAAATTGTTATCTGCGTTTAAAGATTAACGAGAGAAACTATTGCGTACAAATGTGTTACAGTCGTTCTCCACGGTCATAAAAATTACGCGTGCTCGAGCATACATATTAACGGAACCTAAATATTCATACGCATGAAATGCAAATTGCATTCAAGCGTCCTGTCTGCATCCTACTACTTTAATACTTGTTCGATTCTCAATAACATCTGACAAACATCTTTGCCCAGCCTTAAATTCGTATAAAAAATAGAAAGATACATTGCTTCTTTTACCAATTCGCAAAACTGCAACTATATACGTAACATCATTCCTCCTAGCTGTATATTTTATTTATAGCCGATAGGAAACATCAATTTCGACTAAGGATTCAAAGAAAGAAGGAAGTCTAATTTAAGAAATGAATCGTAGTGCAACTCCTGAAATAAACGTAGATACATCCGAGAGGAAGTGAGTCGATGGCGAAAAGCGTCAAGCATTGATGCACTCGTGGCAAACTTCGACGCACAAGTCAATTTCGAATTTGATTTCATCTTTCAAGATGCGGTAAGTCACTTTAAAGATGAAAGCGTGATACATTCGCGACAAGATCTCCTTCGTGGAAAACGTCGCGTGGCGTCGGTTCCGTTTCCTGAGGTATCCAATAGAAAGTTGAAAAACTCGATACCTTTGGAAAAGAAGTCCTTTGAAAAATGCATCACGATGATAGGTATCTCCAGCACATATTTGCGCTTTTCATCAAAATGTATTGCTCTCATATCCAGTTTGTTCAAACCGAAACACCTTCTGATTCTTGTTAAATTTCTAGTAGGATTTTCTATTGCTTTCATTCATTAACATGTCGAAACAATTAATAAAGAAACTATTATAATATACTATTAGAACCAATCATGGATCATAAATATTTGACAGAACGCTAGAGAAACACGTGTTTTGTGGCTGGACGTTATCGAGTAATTTATTTTTCCGCGTTGCAGTACTTGCTTGCACAACGAGTAATGAGACAGCGCCTCGGTACACGATAAATTATGTACTGGCACGCGATGAGTTGTTCCACGACAGAAAGAAGTGGAACGGTAAGCTTCAACGAATTACTCTTTGCCCTTGATCGCGATGATTACTTGTAACCAGTGATAACGAGATAAAGTTGTCCAGTTGTCGAGAACAGATAAAGCTTGTTCCCATTAATGAACAGTTGCGAAAGGGAAAACGAAAGGATAGTAATAATATACATTCGCATGAATGATGAACAGTAAGTTCAAACGGAAACGTACAACGTTTCATCTCGTCTCTGCACAATATAATTACGCGTGGTAACGTGTATAATAAGAGTTGCGAAACGATAATTCGAGGGATTTCGAATTTTAACAATTCATAAATTTCTTTAGAGCTGGGAGCAGTTACGCAACGGTATCCTTTATCTTGTTTGAACTAATCAAATGAAAACATACATAGCTATCATTGCAAATCATGGAAAACGAATGAATAATTCGTTGATCGTTGTTTCACATCACTGGCTACTGAATAGGAAAAATTGTATCGCATGGGCAAACTTCGCATCCTTCGTGCCTAAGATCCTGGTTTCTGTCGTAAGAATATGCTTCGAATTATTACTTGGGAGTCGTGAAAGACGTCCTAGCTTTGTTGGATTTAACCAGCATATCAATCAGTGAACATCTTGTAAAATGGAAATGCCTTGTTCCCGAACGGTGAAAAGCGATGTTTTCCAAAGATTTACAATGGATTCGGCCGAAAGTAATGATCCCCGGGCACGGACGCGTTCACAAAACTGCGTAATATATATAGGCGAATACTGAACACGTGTATAAACATCAATATGCTACAACGTCGGTTCGCAGGATGGAAACGCGAGATTAACAGTGCGATAAACTGTCAACGGGAATAGAGGCGATCACGATTTACCGTCGATGGGAGCGAAGGTGGGCGAAGCGACCACGTTACGGTAACTGACTTCGACATCGATTTATTCCTTTGAATGCGATGGGTAGAAATGAAGATAGAAAATACAATCGCGCAAAGTAGATCGAGCAAAAAGAAGAGGCCGATTGCAAAGTGGAAGGACTGACTAGCAAAAGTTATAACGTGAATTGAGTTTGATGCTAAACCAAGACAATTCGGTATGATTGATGAAATGCCTAGAAATTCTGATGTAAACAAACCCGATACTTCCTACATGTAAGACAAGTGCAATGGCATTGTGAGTGAATGAAAAACTCCACAGAGAGATTGGAGTGATGCATGAAAAATGAACCTAATTAGAGCTACGTGGACAAAAGGAAGCGACGGGAGCCAGACATAATGGAGGAGCAAGAAGAACCGAAATGAACGGAGTAGCGGAAATACGGCGACTGAAGACGTCAACAAAGTAGACGTTGTACTCGCTACTGTAACGATCTGCACGTAGGAGAGACCGGAGGGCAATTTCTAGCACGATATTGTTACGTGACCGGCAGAGAACCGGTGTACGCATAATTATTATGCGGCACATTATGTCGGAACTGGTATTATTTTTTCATCCCGTCTGTCGACGAAACTCTTCCCCCTGAAGAGTGTGGGATCACCATGACCTGATGCTCGTACATCATCGTATCACGGGTCTATCGTGTATCATTCGCTCGAGTGTTCAGACAGGCTTAATTAATTAATTGCACGGGTTTCCGGGATTAGAAAAACCGGCTGCGGCATTTCTGCTCAGAAAACAGAAGAAACGAACTGTGGAAGATTCTCGCCAAGTTCAAAGACTGCTATCAGATATTTAAAAACACTACACGATATTAATATGAAATTAAAATTGCTAATCTTCGGGAATATTTTTTATTCACTTTTGATAAATATCCATCAATATCCAGTTTTCCAATTCGTGTATCTACCTAACTTTACATCAGTACGTAGCTTCGCATTTGACGAGGGAAAAAAGAGGCTGAAAATTGGTTTTACGTCAATTTGATGATTCAACTGGTACCGTTAACATCGATCGCAGATGCAGATATAATATTACGTATACAAGCGTACGTAAATCAAGATAGATTGCGTGTATGTGTATTAAATTCGTTGCCGTTTGCTCACCAATTAACGATAGTCATTCTATGGTATGCGGGAGTTTCTGCCGCAATTTCAATTACGCAGGGCGTCGCTTATTTAATACCGTTCCGCAGGATACAAAAGCTACCCAAAGAAAGAACAAACAATTCGACACAAAACATTTTCATTATTAGTGATGAAATAAACTTTATAATTAGTGTTGAAAGAAACGTTGTACATGACATAGGAACTGTGAATGAACAACCGGAATGAACTAGACGTTATCTAGTGTTTAATATTGCGTCGACATCAACCGTTTTAAAAAGTAAAGCCACAAATTTATGGCTCTACGACTAGCGATGTCATCGATCTTGTAACCTTTAATAAATATTTGTCCAGGACTCATATTGCACACAAAAGTTACTCGCGTTTGTCTAACTGAATGTTATTGAAACTTTGGTGAGGACAATGCAATGCATGTATATAATATCCAAGCAAGTGAAAGATGACAATCGACCGACGTCTGCTTTCTTTTTAATTATAGGAAATGCGTTTTTCTAAGGTACATAAACTTTTGGGATTGACTATATAGCCAATACAACCTTAAATAGCCCCTTTGAGTCGAATGACTATAGATTTCTTTGCTAATAAGTATTCCATATTAATCGCTGATATATCGTGTAACAAAACACATTGTTTCAAAGAGAAGATTGAAATTTATTAATTTATAGTTGAATATTGCGGAATGATTATCAAATAAAATTTTTGTCAACCACTTATTAGGCAGGAAGTACTATAAACCCGAACTCCTTTGCAATAAATCATATCTTACTCTGATCATAAATACAGAACATAGTTGCAAGTTGAATAGACTGTATGCTTAAGCGATCCACGCCGCGCCACGGGGGGATGTTTTATTTGCATCATCAACAACAGCCGATTTCGCCAACAATTAAGGTGCCGCGCTACGATAATTTATTGGCAATAAATTTTTCCGCGACTCGAGGTAACGGTACTCCGTTTATAATTGGATCGTAAGTACCGAGCTGTCGCGTAACACCACCTATTCGTTCGGTGATTCACTTTCGAACAGCCTTACCGCTTGCAATAAATCAGACTGCCAGGTATACAGAACGCCAGATACACACGTATACATATAGAGATCATGTGAATTCATTTTTCCATCGTATTCGTAACTTTTGATATGAGTGCATTTTAACTGCACGCTGTAAATTAGCGCTTTTCATCGTGGTCGTTGAAAATCGCAACGACCTACATTCCGCTTGTTGTAACTTCCATATAGAATAACGATGAAAAGCATCCGACGAAAAGTTGATCCGTGGAAAACCGCGTCTCGATTCAAGAACGTGCTTCTCGATTTCTCGGGTTTCTTTTATCCCACCACATCTTTTTACACAATTATCTTTAAATTCTTTGTAAAGCAATAATAACTAACGACTTATTTAAATATTTGCCTATTGAAAAGACTTTTGCACGGAAAGAAGTCACGTTTATGCAACGATACAATTATTCTTTCCACGCAAAAAGTAAAACGAGATTGAAATGATTTTTTCATCGGTTGCCAGGATATGAAAAAATCAAAACAGGCCCTAAACTACCTAAATTGAATTCACCCCATTTTCGACCGTACAACCCTACCAGCTGTTGTGCGTCATTCGTTGTAGACTATACAGACGTGTATACGTAGAGGTATCTATACTATATATGTGCTCACCTGTCGCATGATACCCGAAGCACGTTTATACACGCGAGTTTACACGTGGCTAAATTAGCATTCGACAGACCACGCATCGCACAATAATTGACACCGCGGGAATGAAACAATCTGGGACATGATCTTTCTACCGTGGAGAAAATCGGAAAACCTGTTTGCGCCCAAACTGGTATCGAGGGGTATCGATATCTGTACCCGATTACCCGTTGTTAGCGTGCAAACACCGAATGGAAACTGAACATCCCAAAAAGACGTGTAAACACATATCAATGGCAAATTGCCGATACGGCTTTTTACAGGTAATAATAAAGTGATGGAACAAAATTTATGATAATGGA
Organism: Ceratina calcarata; assembly: GCF_001652005.2. Lineage (NCBI taxonomy): Eukaryota > Metazoa > Arthropoda > Insecta > Hymenoptera > Apidae > Ceratina > Ceratina calcarata. The sequence goes on along the minus strand of NW_017176727.1, from coordinate 237,303 downwards.
ATTACATACGAGGAAAGAGTTCTCAGTACTTGATTTGTCTCCAGTGCAATTATTAAGTAAATATTTCTTATCCTTGACAATGCACGTGAATTCAATTCTCAACCGGTAAACATAGTTCACTCTGTAAATTATCACCTGTGGAAAAACGACCATGGATATTACGCAACGTGTTACATTTATTTTTAACGCTTCCCGAAATGATTATTTCTCAAGGATAAATAACGTTATTGAAAATGAAGCGCATTTGACTTATATTTAAACAGCCGTTACAGAGCAGTTCTATTTATTTTATTGTTTATATCAAACATGTTTGAAACGTGCAGCGTTTTAAGAAATTAGAATTCAGGGTATACTATTTCATACTGTTCAACAGTTAAAACAAATACTGGTTCATACTGTTCAACAGTTAAAACAAATACTGGTTCATACTGTTCAACAGTTAAAACGCGAAATCCGTTATAATAGTTTTGACTACGAATCGAAATCCTTAAAAAGTGGAAAGGAGCGCAGCGTGTGTGTCGCATGACTAAAAGTCTGATTACATTCATTGCGCGTAAATTCGCGTACTCTCGTAGCACGAAGATTGATATGCAAATGTGTCAAGATGCCCGTGTACCCGTGCTCGAAATCCAATTTCACCTCGACGTGACTCACGATTGCGTTACTTCGTATGGAATCGCACGATGAGTCACGCACCTCCCGGTCACCTCTGTCAGAATTCGTGTTACCTTTTTACCAGGTTTTTACGAAACGAGACATATTTTATCGCCGTTTACACAGGAGCTTTGTTTCTCGTTGAGATCGCCGAATAAACAAACAAGCAGAAAAGAAATGAAATTCGCAAGCGAAAATTTACGAGCATTCGTCACATTATTACGTTTTAAAAATTCTACGAGCATGCTAAGCCGAGTCGTAAAAGTTCAAACAGTCAGTTAGAATTATTGCGTGTACTTTGAAAAATGTACACATATTGTATAATGCTCGTTGAACGCTATTGAACGACAAGAACGAGAATCAAAGTTGTCTCGAATCAAAGAAAACTGTTTTACAGAATTAATTATTTGCTTATTTTAGAAAAAGTCATACAAAATTTTAGAAAACAAAATGTACTGAAAATGAATAATGATTACAAGAAATGCCAAACAAGTCATGTTGAACCCTCTTGGTAGATCTAGTGTTAAGTAATTATTCTCCAACAACCACGAATCTCATTTCTAATTAACCTTCGTTGTCCACTCCGGTTAACTTTAATGCAACAGTTATGTACCTACTTATAAAGTTTGAACGAAACACGATAAAGCAAGTGTATCGTTACAAACTGTATGGTCATCGAATTTGTAATCGCTTTAACCGAGACAAGCCAAACATGTGCGAAGTATCATGAAACAAGACCGTCCACGAAATTACATCCCATCCAGAGCCAATCAAACACCTGCCAGCCCTTCATTTAACTATTAAACATGCATGCATGTCTCATGGGATCGGTCGGTTAACCATAGCGTGTGGATAACTTTCCAGTAATTTCGGCTCGCGTCGAACACGAAACGATCAATTAATTTCTTGTCGTCACGTCTCGCGTATCCCGGGCTATTTAATTACCTTTAACGTCCCGCCCTTGCCTTTTCGTCTATCAGGATGCAAAGTATCTATTAGTCAGACCTATCCTTTGCCTCCATTAGGTAATAAACTCGGTATAATTATCGCTGGTATCGGTGCACGTGCTTTCCTAGGGAAAAACAGGTCCGAAAAACGCCAACTCGAAACACGCCAGAGATGCCGCGATTGCGACGCGCGTGTGTTGAAAACCGTTTACCTAATTTCTGGTCCTCGGTGATTGCACGGAACGTGACCAATTATCGAGCCTCTCGACGTCTTCTCCCGACTTCTCTGCACCACCCGGACGACCCTTTTTATCGGCTCACAGACCGCTACGCCCGTGTCCGACACGCTGCGTTGTTTATACCTTAACGATTCTGTATACAGATTAAAAACCGCGAGTCCCCATCCCCAAAATAATTGCCATGATGTGAACAACTCCGCGGACAACAAATTAGGAGTCGTATTGTTCGCAGCTAAAATTATTTGATATGTTATACTTTTTATTTTTTATCCTAAATAAATACTTCTAAGAGATTTTAAAATCCTAGTTACAGCGTATTATTTGTCCTAATTGATCCCAAATAAATTCCATCAAGTCTGTAGGTTTACTTTATACAGAACGCGATGAGTGTCTCTTTAATTTTTAAACAAGGCAACCGCGCGCTACCATTATCGCATCATCTTTTCTAGCAAGTTACCTCAAGTATTTCCACGATTTTTCCCAGTTGCTCTCGTCACGATTTCTTCTATCCGTTCGCAATATCTGACCGGTTCCCTTGAGAACCGTCGCGGTTGAGGGTTATAATAGACGAAAAGAGCAAGAGATATACGAGAGCCGAGTGTCGTTAGACTCGAGAAAGCGAATCTTCGTAGCCGAGTGGTCGTGGTTGAACACGATGAGTGCAGGGGTTAACGAGATCCTGATACTTTGAATAGGCCATTCGCTTTGCGGGGGTATGCGTTTAAGTCGAATTCTAAGTAAAAGTCTTTGATCGATCTCGACGAACTGCTATAGGCAAAGATGCAATGCATTTCTATCTTCGGGTAAACTGATTCACTAACAGTGAAGTTAGCAAGTAAAAAGGAATAGTGAAACCTATCAGTTAAATAGTTAATAACAAGTCGAATCGTGATGAGCCTATATACGGTTGAAATGAATTCATATTGCAATTTTTGGATGTCAAATTGCAAATCTATTACATTACTTGGATATGTTTCTATTGCTAAAAAGCGCGAGGATTACCGTTTGTTAGTACCGATTCCGCGTTTCACAGAAGATGATAATATTTATACAGGAAAGAGACTAATCTGTTGAATATTGTTTGCCGAGCTGAATCTTCTCACAACACAGTGGTTCGTCGATTTACCTTCGTAAGGTGTCCTCGTAAATCATTGTGGGGGTGTCATGGCCCGGACGCAACGTGCACTTCCTCGTACGAACGATATACATGCGGCTAACGGAAGCGGCTAACGTAATATGTAGCTGGTCGTGCCCCGAGACATTGTCTTTTGCTGCAGGTTACCCTATGCGGGAAGTCCAGCTTACGAAACTGCATCGCAAACGAGACGAAAACTCGGTCTACTTAAATTATTAAAGCCAATGTACAATTCGTGCTAGCGCGTTACTGCAACGTCATATTGGTTTTATGTTTCTTTAACAAATTGTACGTTATTGGCGTGGGAACTGTTTCACTCCTGAGTGGCGGAATGAAATTTAGTTCATTTTAAAAAGTAGTTAACGTGAATTCATGTTGAAAGCAGCCACTGTGATCAGCCGTTAATAAGTACTATATTATACTAACTAAGAATGTATACTAATTGTAGTCTAATTAGCGTTTCAATTTGAATGACCAAGTCTCGCTCGGTAATTGATTAACCTGCTTAAATCCACCTTTTTAAGGTAACAATAGCTCTTCTACTTTGCCAGGTAAATTCAATTCCCCGTTCCTAGTTTCTCAGCGTTACAAAGAAAAAAGAACTCTTGTTTATGGAACACCTATTTTTACATTTTACTCGTGTATCGCGGAATGGCTTGTAATCTCTTTTCGTGGCTGTACGCGAAAAAGTTTTCGGGAGGGAGCTACGCGCGAACCGTTTTTACCAAATGGAATTTTCCTCTTAATTTTCATCAAACTTTTCCTAGACCCCATGACGAGTAAAGTTCCCGGAAATTCACCAGAATGTTGTTCTTAACGGAAGGAATTTAACGTGGTAACATCAATACGGTCGCGAAAATTTTCGGAGGGAGCGAAGATATTATGAAGCTCCTCTTTAGTTAAACGAAAACTTGAAATTCTTGCAGTATGTTCCTACTCTCATCTTCTGTCCAAGAGTAAAGTCTGCGTATCACAGTTAGATCAATATACGTACTAAAACTAATTTCTCGACTCTTCAATGAAGTTGACTCTTCACTGATTGCGAACATGATCTGAAATCCTTGTTTCGAAAATGAGACGAATATTAAGATTAAGAAATGATTCTTCCATTTCAACTTTTTACAGATCTAAACTAATAGAAAACAGTGCTTAACCAAGAGGATAACGTTATCTATCTTTGTACAACCACCAAATTAAGAGTATCAGTTTCTCTCTTTATTAAATAGAAACAATTGGACTTTACGATAACTCTTCTCATTTTTCATGGGCAGTCAGCTCGTACCGTATATTACTGATCATTACGGTGAAACTTTTCCTTATGCAAAATGGAAAAAAAAAACGAAGAACGCATTGACGTTGAAGGCGAGGATGAGTAAACACGTAAAACAAATTCAAAGAGCAAAGGATAAGTTAACCACGAGCGCGCGGTGGATCGCGAATATTGGGAAATTAAGGAAACGTCTGTTCGTAATAATCATAAATCCCCCTCGTCTGGTCCGCGATGAGGTTTTCACTTTCGTCGAGACGTCGTCGGCGAAGTAACGTTTTAACACAGACTCAATTTCATCCCTACGCTGGCGACGAATCGGATAATTAATCCACGACCTTGACTAAATGCGTTTCACGCAAATCGTCAGATAACTCCAATATTCATCTGGGTTTCTTAAATCCTAAATTAATATTCTTAAATCAAGGATTTTTCACCATTCGCAATAATATTTCTCAATTATTATCGAATTATGTTTTTTTTTTTTACAACAATCATCTTTAAAACTATTATACAAAAAACGTTTCTTCATGTGTAAAATAATATATTACTGACACAAAACTAATTAACATCAAGTTGACACCACATTCTCTTCTGAACGTAATCAGAGGCTGGTACCAGCAGGGTTCATTGTACGCCACTGAAACGTGACTTCCGTTTATACCTTTCGAGATATATCAGAAGTCACGTTGATGTAACAGCGGGGGAAGGACTCGGAGATAACGTCAGAAATTTCCGAAGTCAGACCTATTGTGATATCGTGCCCGTCCGAAATCTCTTTTCCCCTTCGCTTAGATTTGATACAACAAGGAGGCTACCGCGACACGACACAGGCAGAAGATCGAAATGATTTTCAGACGCTATCGCAGTTTCCCTTTGAAACTTTGTAAAACGGGAAACTTTCTTCAATCGATATTACTCGAAGTCGAAGCCCCGACTAGTATTCGTGTATTCACAAACTGATATGATCAAATCGTGCCTATATAATTTTTTCAAACATGTTTAAAAAAATGTATAATTAGCAAATTGTGTTAATCTTCCATAAACCTTTTATTTTAATGCACCGCATTTGTAGACTCTGTCATTGAGTGATAGTAACATTAAGCGTAGAGATACGACCGTGTCAACTTCGAACTATGCTCCCAAGTTTTCAAGTAAAATTCTTATCTATTCGGTTCAATTGCATCGCGTTCGTTCGATTAAACCGGTACGAAACGAGCTCGCGAGATCAATTCAGAAAGTCGCGCGATCTATACTCAACTTATACATGCGCTTACTAAACTCCGCTTTTACAATTTTTATATGTATGTTGTCCTGTACAAGATACGATACCGACAGTCAAAGCGAAATAATGAATAGCTGACCGGCGTTATAATAAAACACTAAATCTGAGGAATTATACTTTACAAAAAGGAAATGCAAATAAATCGATAAGTCTAAAATTAACGAAACGCTTGCGCAACAAGAAAGATAAACAAACGAATTCCAACGCGCTCACGCTTACAATGCCCGCCCACGCTTCCGATTTAAAGAAAATACGGAATGTGATAATCCTCATACTATAGCGTCATTATCCTATTAAATAATGTAACACGTTATCGGCGTCACGTAAATGGATTTTTCTGTTAGACGATACATTGGCAGGATCTGTGAATATTATTATTGTTGTATACGAAAACTATTTGTGTAAATGTGAAACGGTCATTTGCGAAACTCGTACGCGGTCAGCATGATACGTACCCACATAATTTGTCGCTAGTATCAATCAGGATTAACAAGTTTTTCGCTTTTTCAATCTGCAGCATTCTTTGATCGCTAAATTATACATATATTATTTTCACGGTGCAATATGCAAATGTCATTTAAGCACGAGTCCTTTCGCCTTACAGTAACCTGATCTCATCCAAGTACATGCAATTCTCTCTTACTGGTATATAGCTTAATATACTGTTCAAGAAAATAGCAGGCTACAATTAGGGCAGTGTCGTAAAAAGAAGAATGAAGAACTTTCACTCGAGGTTGCACTAACCGTTCCCGTGTTTGCATTAAAATGTCGTTAATGAAAGAAAGATATTAAAGAATTATAATAATTCCTGCCAAATACGAAAATATCATCTAATCTACGCTATGATTACGCGCCATGAAAATACCGCGAGCAACACGAAGGAAAAAATGTATGAAATTGATTCAATTCAACTAAACTATCGAAGAGGAGGAAGAGGAGAGAAGAGCCGGTGGTGGTACATATCTAAACGGCCGGAGCGCGCGTTCGTGAACCCGGGTTCAAGCTTTTACGAGCGTGCTTACAGCTGGATCTGTCGCGATATCGTTTACTAGGAACACCGATGCAATTACACAATGAAGTACTAACGGCAATAGCCGCGATAAACCTGCACGGAACGTTGCGGACGGAAGCGCGACTCCGCTCGGTTCTGGCGTGTATACACATGAACTTCGAACGTATCGCGAGCGAACGAAGCAGCGCAGCGGCGCGTATGGAAACGTTATAAATCACGCAATAAATCAATTATTTATACGCGTTTGCGGTGAGCGTAACGGGTCGAGATCGTGTAGGAGTAAAGGGAAACGTGACTAGAACTACCATGTTATGTGTGCGTTACGGTTCCAGATTAAGCCGGACCTAGTTGCTTTAAGATACTCGTGCATGGGAACGCGCTAACATCAAATGTAATTCACGATCGTGCGTACACTGTCTCCGGAGCCTATTCTTATAATACAATCAATAAAAATTTTGTGCGCAGTGTGATAGGTCGGAGGTCTCATGAATTACACGTTTCGCTTGTGTTTGCATGTTCGCAGGATTATCGGCAAATAGCAACGGTTAATGAGCAGCAATAACTATGGGAAAAGGATTAAGCAAGGATCATCGAAATGCAGTGGACCTACAATTATTTGAGATGAACCAATCTATAGATAAAGTCAAACGTGATAACATAATTTTATGCATCGAATATGGAAGGCGTTTCTCAATTTATATTACTCGTCTTTTATGCATTGACGTTCGATATGGTCTAACGAAATTATCGCGACGACTAATTCTGTTTCCATTTAGGTCGTCGAAATTTAGATTTCCGATATTTCGTTCATAATTTTCTGCCTCCGTATCGAGAGTTCACTAGGTAAGATGGATTTCCAGAGGAGCATTATGTAAACCTCTCGAGTAATTCTCCCAGATGTACGGGACAGGTGAACATTTTCCGCTTTTACGTGATTTACTCGCATCGTTCTCGTTCGAAATCGGAGAACAGACGGGTTAGACTCGAAGTAACCCGTACCTAACGTGGGTAACCCGTTCATGTCACGCGCCGAGGAAACGCTCTCCATTATTTTGCAGGTGTGCATGCAAACACTTCGGATAAAATACGACCGATCCCACGGCGAAAGTACGCGAGTCAATAATACCAGTTATTAAGATACTTCCCACGACGATAAAAGAGCCAATCTCGATTTCACCTAATTCTATTCGGTAACTAATTATTCACGTACCGCGCAAGAAAAACGAATAACTCATAAACGGCTCAATCAAACTAATTGCTGCTAAAAGAGAACAGGTTCCGTCCGCACTTATTCTTCCTTAACGCAGACACTTGTTCCACTTGCGAACAGTTTATTAGTCAATTAATTCTTCTAAGTCTAATTAACAGTCTTCTTTTGTTTCTTATTGTACTTGCATATAAGTCTAATTAACATTCTTCTTTTGTTTCTTATTGCACTTGCATATTGACCTAATAATAGTACGAGAAAATCTATAAAATAATTGTTCGCAACGGAAACAATACATGTACTGTCTTATTCAAAAGATAAAGAGATTCTAGCGTCCCTGTGAACGTCGTGAATTGAACCACGTGGTCACGGGAGTATAAGTAGTACCATAAATACGTAGTAAACATGAATGGCTAAATCTACCAAAAAAAATTACAACTTACGAGCAAAGTAACACGTAATTCGTAGCTACAAACCACCGCTATATTTAATTATAACAGAGTATGTGACAAATGCCATGTCTTCTCGAACAGCCCAAGCTACGGAATCGGAGGATGAACAAAGTGGTCAATAGAAACGAATTAATTCTCGCAAATACGTTGTGAACAGAGGATGTGTACAAATTCGTACAAGAAACGTTCATTTGAAGACTGGGGCAAAAACAAAAAGTCTTTGCCACACTGGGGATCAGCCATCAAATAGATATGTTTTCAGTTTGATGCAAATGAGAAAACCATAGAGTGGGCAGACCAGAAAGGAAAAAGAAAACGATCGATTGAGAAACCTCTCCATATTCTCGAGTTCCCGGTAAATGAAAGAGCGGCGGTGAAAAACATGAGGGAAGCAACCGAGCGCAATCGAAATAATCGTTCATAATCGATTCAATCACGTTGCGACCACGTAATAACTGTACTGTAAAATGATGAACGTTCTACCCACGCGCTCTAATTATTTGTTCATTACAAAGTGTCTTACGTGGCATATTTTTAACAAAATCTGTTGATACAAACGAGACTCTTTAGTGACTCATTCCGAAACACGATCTACTAATTACCGTTTCGGGTATAGCGAGCAATCCTTTGTCGTTTTACCAACGCGTGGCAGGTTTAGACACTCGAGTGATCTCTCTGTAAACGACAGCAAACTGCACGGCGATTTATTGCACCTAGCCCGATACATATTCATTGGACGTGTTTGAACGTCAAGTAGTATTCGGGCTCGTCCGGAAAACGCGCCGCGTTGGTGCCACAGCTCGGAAACGAACTTTGAGTGACGAGCTGCCAAGGTCGTAAAAATCGAATAAATGCCTCACCCTGTGGAGAATAAAAAAAAAGACGATCGTCAAACTTGACGACATTAGTTTGCAGACAATCGCCAATAAAGTACAGCTCGCACACTTTTTCGCTGGTTTTTGTCCCCGATCGATCGATCCCTTTGGTATTTCACGTTTCACGTGTTGAAAAAAATAACGTGAAGTACAGAATTTTCGGAGCACGCTGCTCTTTTTCCGAGTAAATATCAAATTGTTAAAATGTCATTTATGGAAGTACACGAGACCAAATTCGATATTTTTGTGCAGCGTCTCCGTTCACCCCGTGACCTACAAATGGGCGTTGGGACATTACGTAATCCGAGACAGTTCGCTTATAGCAAAAGCAATTTATTTCTATTCACTGGGAGTAACTACAGGTTCGAAGAGATTTTGGATCAGAGTATCTATGAATGAGAAATAGGTGGTATTCGAAATAATCTCAAATCTTTTAACTCGAACGATTGGTAAAGTAAACAATTGTTAATACAAAGGAAACATTCTTCATTCGCGAAGGAAGAAACGTTCGTCTGTGAGCTATGTTTACACAGAGATAAACGTAAAGAGACTATCATGAAGTAAGTGTATGACATTCCTAGGATAGTACATGGAGAATTTTCGTACAAGATGAATCATCAAATCCTCCTTACACTTGTTATGCAACAAAGCGTATGTACCCGGCTCAAATGCCGGTTGGCGAAATGAGCGGAACAAGCGTTTTCGTAGTAGAAACGCACGTGCATCTCAAAGGTCCGATGCATACACACTTTTGTATATGTATACACAAGAATCACACATGATGATCTCCCTACCTTGTTCCAGTTAATCCTTCAATTTTACCCCTTTTCCTACTATTTACCGAGAACATATGCTACGACCGCGCATACGAAATAAATATAACGAACAACAGAGAAAAACAAAGAACTCGTACTCACCGCAGACGTTCAGCCAACCTTCGACTCGGCAGGGATACTCCAGTCTCATCGTGAACCACTGCTGCTGAACACCGAGTACCAAGAGTGTATCATGCAAATCGCACAGATCACATAAGAAAACGAATTTGAATGGTCCCGGTAAGTTCGGACGTGTTATCACTGTTAAACAATATCCGCGGCACACATTACTATGGTGCGTTGACGCGGCGACGAGACACAACGATGCGATGAGCGGACGTATGTATTTATACGTATATTATTTTTGACCTCAGCGCGGAAACACACGCGAAAGGAACGATACACGCAGAAATGTTCAAAATATCGTTCTTGCCGGACACGAATCGAACACACTGTCTGGCGTCACGCGCGCGAACCGACAACACGACCCACACACACCGGCGAACAGATCCGAACTAACCGAACGAACCCTCTCTCGTCCTCGTTGAGCCGGAGCCGATCTTCTTTCTCCTTCTCTCTCGTAGCGCCACCCCGTCTCGCTTCTCAGGTAGTGCGCTCATCCTGTGTTGGTATTTTACACAAATTTTATGTAATTAGTCAGATTATATCGCTGATTTGAATTAGTATGTTTCTTAGGTCGTTCTTAACAATTGAGTATCCACGTTTGTTACCTTGCGATCTTCGAAACAATTTATACGCTTTAAAATGAGACCTGACTTTCTGATTCGACTTGTCGAAAATACGAATTCGCCATTTTAGATTTTCAAAGAACTGATAGATTTCAAGTATGTTTATAATAAAATTAAGAAATCAAACCACATTCTAATCTTGTCTAAATATACGTAATTATATCGCTTAGTTTACTTCGCGATTTGGCGATTCCACGATTGTATTCGTAACTATCACACGTATTAAACAATTCTAAACGCGATAGTGTATTTCGGTTAATAATTAACATCTTGACTTTACGTAATTTCGTCAATCTCAAGTAAAATGTTGCAATATTCATAAATATTTATGATATTCATCACGATCACTTTGACTTCTTGTACCTGACTAATTTAATAATGTAAATAAAAGAAACTTTATCAGCGCTTACAGTGCACAGCTTAGTCAGCAGTAGTCAGTCGTCAGTAGTGACGGTCCAGCTTCATCGACTCGAATGAAGCTCGGTTACTATAGATGATCATGGAGAAGATGATTTTAAAATTATCTTGTTCTTCGTTCCTAAACGCCACCTGGTGACCAGATTTATAGTCAGTCACCAGCAAAATGGCGCTCAAGGCACAAGTCGGTCAGAGTGAGTAACAAAAAATAACGTAGTTTTTCACGATATAAGAAAAATTTTGAATGTCTTTCGTATTACAATACGAAAGAAATATCGTAGATTCATTTTACAAGAAAGTTTTACAGCACATGCCACTGACAGAACGTGTAACCTCTAGAGGGGCGTATGTGCTGTGATGACTTCATCGTTTACGTAGTGACTGCTAGGCACAAATGTCAAATTCGTTTTAAAGATTTGCTACTTGTAAATTTTTCAGAAAGAAACTAGCTATGCCATTTTAATAACATAACGCACAAAAGCATACGCTTATGAAGCTGTCAATTTATTAATTGTAGACATTTACTTTATGGACATTCTATCTTACAGTAAATAGTCATAATGTATCGAGTTAATTCTTATTTGTGGTGCAAATACACATTAGAGTATATTTGTCTTCTTCAGAAACGTATCCTTTCGTAAAGTAATTTTGCATAAGTATTTGTAAGTCCTAAATTACAAGCAAAATGAAAATTAATAGCGTTATTAAAATAACCTTTAAACATAACGTAATTTTTAATGTATTTTAGCATACAAATTGAAAAATTGGGTTTCGTCTAGAAGATTCTAAAGTAGATGAACAATATATATGTATATCTTCTAATTTCTTGATTGATGCTTTAAGTTTTTTGCAAATCACATTATTGAACAAATCATTAACTGCAGAAATAATATTTGTCATCGAACAAGTAAAAAGCATATGTTATATTTAGATAAATGTTGTGATACATTTTACCAAATATTAGCACTAATTAATACACATTACGAAATATCATAACATTATATCATGGATATAAGTCTATATCAAATAATCCAATTAGTAAATCATTACACAGAACGATTTGTGCATAACAATGAAATTTCGATCATTAATGATCTTCATCTCTGTAGATGATTAAAAGTCATTGATTCATATCCTATCTTTTTTATATTTTATTCGTAACGGGGCTCCTTATTCGACAGATGCGATCCTGACTAGGGTGACGTCATTGCTTCATAAGAACGATCAATACACATTGAGAGCGCGAAAAATGCTCGATTTTAAATCCATAAATCACGATCGCATACAAAATTATATAATCATTTTAACAAGCAAGTCTTACATGCTGACGCTTTGTATTGTTACTTGTATCAATATAATTTATGTACCACATTCTTATCATAATTGTAAATATATGACAATCATTGATTCATGTGGATTGAGAAATGAATTAAAATGATGATCCAATATTTCTTCAGTCATAGATAAGATATTGATGTTATAAAACTAATATGATATGCAATGCATCTTACAGAGATTATGAATGAAGTCATCAAACAAAAGAAACCGGGAACTGGTGGCCAATGGCGAATTTTGGTGGTCGATCAACTGGCTATGAGGATGGTGTCAGCGTGCTGCAAGATGCACGATATTAGCGCGCAAGGCATCACCTTGGTAGAAGACATCAACAAGAAACGGGAACCTCTGCCAACGATGGAGGCGATTTATCTGATTACACCCTGCAATCCCTCCATCCAAAAATTGATCGAAGACTTCAACAATCCGACTAGGACCACTTACAAGGTTGCCCACGTTTACTTCACGGAAGGTACGTTGTACATCGTATCTTCCTGTTAGATTATTACAGACGTCTGCATAAGGAAGTCTGTTATTCGAAAAACTTATCTCCATCCTTCACTCACACTTATTGGCATTAATAATGCCAAATAAAGTAAAACTACCCTCTTAGATAGTCCTTTGAATTTTTATTTGATTTTACACTTTTAACAAACAGGAAATAATAAAGAAATTTTACAAGAATGGCCAGCCTGCTACTTTCGATGATAATATAATCCACGTGACATTTTAAGTGTATCTCTTTACAGCGTGTCCCGATGAGTTGTTCAAAGAATTGTGTCACTCGCTGGTAGCTAAACGTATAAAGACACTAAAAGAGATCAACATCGCTTTCATACCATATGAGGAACAGGTAAAGCAAAGGAAACTGTAACAGCGATATCAAATGTCTGATAAACGTCACGTTCTCCACGGTGGCGGTCACATGTTCGCACACGTATATACACAAAATACACATATGTTACATACAGCCCTTTACAACATACACATAACAGAGACCTATCTATCCACTCCGTTAATTCACAAGCCTACCTTTTAATTTTTCAAACAGCGGTCACAACAAGTGTTAACACGATCTTTCGACTTTGTCCCCTATTGCTCCCCTATTTTGTACGATACACACATATAAAGCACGTACTAACGACGGAATGCGTTCATGCTTGCACGCGACCAGTGTGTCCGGAGGAGCTGTTCAATGAACTCTGCAAGTCTCTCGCCGCTAAAAAGATCAAAACCCTGAAAGAGATCAACATCGCTTTCCTGCCTTACGAGTCGCAGGTGATGATTAAGAAATGAAACAGTCGTAGCTGCTAATAGTAGTTGCAAATCGCGATTAGCAATACTAGTTTCAATTTTCTAAGTTTTCGTAAACGAAATTATCTTTCAGTTCTTTAGTTTACGGAGTAGAATATAGGCGAAAGACTTCTGTATTTATTACCGTTTACATGTTTGTAATTGTTTTTCCTTTTCGATTAAATGAATTATATTTTTCGTCGCATGATCTGTCCTCTTGTCTATCATTATTCTAGTAACTATGTTTCTTTTGTCCGTATATCTTATATGTTATCCGCTCTAATTATATACACTGCTTCGAGCATAAAAATGTAAATATAGATGGAAATGTAACGATTGGCACGAAAGTGATAGAACAATTACATAAATTAACAGGTTTTCTCTCTGGACTCGCGTGAAACGTTTGCTTGCTTTTATAATCCTTCCTTTGCCAACTTGAGAACAGCCAATATGGAAAGAATAGCTGAACAAATCGCAACACTTTGTGCTACTCTTGGAGAATATCCATCAGTCAGATACCGAAGGTACAAAATGAGAAATCTACAAATGAAATTTGAAATCAGTAACTTAATTGCAAAACTTTATCGTGATCTTGTTTATTGATACATTTTACATCCACAGCGATTTTGACCGAAATGTGGAACTGGCGCACATGGTGCAACAAAAGTTAGATGCTTACAAAGCAGACGAGCCGACAATGGGTGAGGGGCCTGAGAAAGCTCGTTCTCAGTTACTTATCCTAGACAGAGGATTTGATTGTGTTTCACCATTATTACATGAATTGACACTACAATCTATGGCATATGATCTGTTAGACATTGAAAATGATGTTTACAGGTATGTACGACAGTTCACTATAAATAATTAATTTTTAGTGATATTCTATTATGTATTATTTGTTCAAAGATTTGAAGCATCAGCCGGCGTACAGAAAGAAGTATTATTGGATGAAAATGACGATCTATGGGTAGATCTTAGACACGAGCATATTGCCGTAGTTTCACAGTAAGTAAAATAATAATCAAAGAAGGTGATAAGAAAACTGCGATGATTATATTTACAAAATACGTTTATAAAATTTGATTCTAGGAATGTTACTAAAAATTTGAAGAAATTCACAGAGTCTAAAAGAATGCCGCAAGGAGATAAACAAAGTATGAGGGACCTATCACAAATGATAAAAAAAATGCCGCAGTACCAGAAGGAATTGAGTAAATATGCCACGCATTTACAATTAGCCGAAGATTGTATGAAACGTTATCAAGGAAATGTAGATAAACTGTGTAAGGTAGAACAAGTACGTTTATGACACTCGCTCTCACATTATCATTTTATTAAATCGTTTATTAAAAGTGACGTCTTCAATATATTTAATGTTTCGCGTTTTACAAGGATTTAGCTATGGGTACTGATGCCGAAGGAGAACGTATCAAGGATCAGATGAAAAATATTACTCCGATCTTACTCGACCAAAACATAAATCATTTAGACAAATTACGAATTATTGCGTTATATGTCATTAGTAAAAATGGTATTACCGATGAAAATCTTAATCGCCTAGTTAATCATGCGCAAATAAGTCAGGATGACAAACAAACCATAATAAACATAGCAAACCTTGGTCTCAACATTGTTGTAGACGTAAGTATTTTACTTTCACGGTTATATTAAATTTTTTCACTGTAAACTGATTTTTCAAGCATGCGCTTATGTTCATAGGGAAGTAATCGTAAGAAAGTGTATGTCATGCCGCGTAAAGAAAGAATATCGGAGCAAACTTATCAGATGAGTCGTTGGACACCGCTTATGAAAGATATTATGGAAGAAGCTATTGAGGACAAGCTTGATCCTAAACACTTCCCATTTTTAGCAGGACGTGCGGCAAGTTCGGGATATCATGCACCAACCAGGTATGATTGAAACGTATATTTAAATCAAACTTGGTCTCGGGGCACTCCTGTGTCCCTTGATATTTACAATAGTGCATGACATTTGTAAAATCTTTTACTGTATTTCGTTTGTAGTGCAAGATATGGACACTGGCACAAGGATAAGGGATCACAAACTATTAAGAACGTACCGCGATTAATCGTATTCGTCGTTGGTGGTGTATGCTTTTCCGAAATACGGTGCGCCTATGAAGTTACAAATGCTATGAAAAATTGGGAAGTTATAATTGGTACGTGTACATTTAAATATGTTGTTTAGTGCGAGTTCATTTCGAGATTAATTTGTAATTTTATTACAGGTTCTTCGCATATAATTACACCAAAATCGTTCTTAGAGGATCTAAGCAAACTTCACGTATAAGGGGCCACGTGTGTTGTAAAGAAAATAAAGGCACATTCCCGCATTCCTAACATGCCATTAGCTTTGGCTCCGTCAGTAATAGCAATTACACGAAATTCAATGAACGATCTCAATTTAAAGTATAAAATATAAAGTAAGGAAAAAACACAGTCAATTGTTTAAGTCGCATAGTTAGCTGGCCTCAAATTGAAGAGAAACATTGGTGAATGTCATATCATAAATATTTGGCTGAAATGTGAATAGCGCCAGAATGAATAAGATGTTCAGTGTCAAATGCCTGCGCGGATGAAAAAAATATATGAAGTTGATTAAACTTATTGGCAATACTGATATAAATCGCACGGAGGTGCTTAATGGTAACTTAGGTACGCGAATGATATAGCTCCAGATATCATATGTTATTCTATGTCATATTACCACCTTGTTAATAATAAGTGATACGTTAGGAATGAAATTTAATGTACCGTAGTGGAAAACCGTGATATTCGTGTAAATTGCTCGCTACTGATATTTCATTTTATTACGGCCCATAAACGACCGACTGTTCTACTATTATACAGTGTTTAGTGCTCGATTTCGATCTCGATATCGGCATTGTCTCTTCAATTGACGTAATGATTTGTATCATAACACAGATTCGTGTACGGCTTACTCATATTAATTTCAGTTAAATATATGATTTTAAATGAGTATATATATATAAAATAATATATACTTATTTATTTCACGAACGTTTAAATGATAGATGTACATTTCGTTATTTATAATAATTTTGTTATGTCGACTTGTTGCTATACAATTGTATTTACGTAGCACTAAAATACATATAGGACGCAACTCATATCTTATGTTAAAGTGCGCATTTACATCAATATGAAAAATGTCCAACTACTAAAGACTTATACTTGTTAAATGTGAAGTAAAATCTTTGTTGATAAGTACTTACGTGTTGAAACTTCTGCTGCACGCGGAAAACAAGATCGTAGATCTCTTTCGATCAGTGGAAGTTAGCCTGTTAATGATCGTAACAATTATTCATCGTACGTTATTTAAATGCGATTATTTGGCGGCGAAATTATTAAAAAGTTTACAGTATTTATTATTATATTTAATATATGAATATATATATATATATGTATGTAGATTGTAGTTCAAAGAAAATGTTCTGCTTATAAAGGCCTACAGTTTGCTTCAATTTTAGTTATTTTTTGTGCATGCACCATACACCGCACGCATAATATTAATGTTTTACAATTATGAAGAATTAATGAGAATTATCAGGAATCAAAACTAATATTTAATAAATTAAATACAACATATAAATTTGAACAAACGTTTGTGTAATTATTGAAAGTGTTCTCTTATCTATTATTCTCAATAGTTTCATTTGATTCATTTGGAAATTGTATAGCGGAATGATAAGTTCCTTTAATAGGGCGAGGTGGTAATGAAAATACCAGCAGGATTACTTTCAATTAGTTATTAATAATTAAACCTTAGCATATTTATAGTGATTATAATAACGTATAATATGCATCGTTTTTATCTGCATTAATAGTATACACAATGATATTTCTTATTCACTCTAATAGATCCGCAACATAAGAGAAAACGTCAAACATGATAATAATAATTCAGTTAGTATTTTCTCTATCAATGACTATATAATACTCTTTCACTCGATCTCACTCTTTCGCTCTTTCTTTCTCCCCTCTCTATTTATATTTATTTATATATTTATAATTTTTATGTATATGTATATGTAACATGCAAAATTATATAAACTAAGAAAGGTAATTCTGTATTTATCAATAGTTAATAACCTGCAGTAACTCTGTATTCACATTTGTCTCAGTAACAGTAATTCAAATATGTAATAAGGTCTCTTTCTTTTTTAGGGATTAATAAGAGAACAAACAGTATAATTCAATTTGACATTGTTAAGTAAATCGAGGTCCGAATAGAACGCAGTGGTTTACTTATATTTGAGATTTTACATTAACCAGTTTGTTATCCTTTGAATAAATATAATTTAAAATACATTCAAGAACTATTTTTGAAAGTGCTACTGATTTCAAAACGCAACAATTTCACGTAAACGTAAACGATTGAGAAAAATATACAGAGATGACATAGTCTAAGTCTCGGATAGTTTTCTTTTTCTTTTGAATTCTTTGAACGTTTGTGGATCGCATAAAATACGGGAAAAATGAGAAAGGTTTCTCTTGGAATAACACGATACAGTGGAAGTCAAGGGTATAAGCGTGCGAGCAAACTTGGCCTAGTAAACAAATTCTCTCTTACTTAACAACATCAAGCATTTCTTTATTTTAGCCATTTATTCTTCATTTCATCATTATTATTTATGTACAACCAGCTGAATGTTCTGCTATCGTTAGTCGTAATAAGTCTACTAAAACTCATGTGCCATTGGAGATGATGTGCGCCCGTGGGAACTTATATAAAAAATTATTTTTTGATACAGCAGAGTGATTTTGGTGTTACTTACGAATTATTACGTCTTTACCTAATAACTTATACTGAGATCTAGTAGGTTATACAATCTATCGGCCTCCCTTAAATATTACAAACCTTATCACATATATAGAGGTGTGTATTAGTACTTATTACCTTTTTTTATACATAGATATCTGTATATTCTGTTTGAAATTGCTGCCAATGATTTTCATTTTGTATGTACAATTAGAAATCACGTATTATACAATTATCATACCTAAACACACGCATTCTCTACTTTCTTTCCATGTTCACTCATTCCTATGTCCATTTTTATTCTCTCTTACTATTTCTCAAACTCTCTTTGTTAATCTTTTCCTTTTTAATATCTCTCCGTTTTTTCTCTTCTTCACCCTTTTAGAATTCGTGCCACTATTGAGCTCGTTATTTCTTTTATTACGCAACGTAATTTTATAATCGAAGGAGTTCTTTCAAATATTTGAAGACACTTGCGATTGGTCAGTCTAATGATACAATATCGTTTAAAGACAAACCAAAACATACGATATTACTTTGTCATCTAGCGCGGTATCCTGAGCAAAATAGTCCTATTTATTAGCGAGAACGCTTGGGATACCAAGAATCAAACAAATAGAAAGATATACACATAGGGAACGACGTTAAAAGCGTTTGCTGGAAGGTGAAACACGTACTCGTAGTACATGAAAAGTATTCAAATTATTGCAAACGATTTTCTCCTCGACAGAATATCATGCGTTTGATAATTCTCGACAGAAAAAAATCGATTGCTTTATTAAACGTGACGCGACGTTTCTTATTTTTTTACACACTTTCTAATACTTTATATTGTATGTTAAATTTCGCTATAGCATAACACCCATCGTACTCGAATATCAAATATATCGAATTTGCAATTAAATATGCCGATACATACGTTTCTTAAGAATCTTGCCCGATTATCAATGATCAACGTTCACAAACGGAAACTGCACGCTCATTATAGTCATTCTTAAACTCGAATCAACTTACGTTTAC
This sequence comes from Ceratina calcarata, assembly GCF_001652005.2. Lineage (NCBI taxonomy): Eukaryota > Metazoa > Arthropoda > Insecta > Hymenoptera > Apidae > Ceratina > Ceratina calcarata. The sequence goes on along the minus strand of NW_017176727.1, from coordinate 217,798 downwards.
GACAATTCCATTATCTTCTCTACCGACGTTTTGTATCGAAAGAACACTGTTCGATTTAGGAGAACAAAATACCATGATCCCTCGCTCGCTCCTGTCGCGCAATGTACACGAATGACACCCTCGCAGGAAATTGTCTTACCGCATTAAGTGCACACAACAACAATTAACATATGCATGATTAAATCATTGTACATGCTAAGCCGTGAGCGATCAGCGTCATGAAATTGATTGTTTGAAAGTCGAGAGTCCAAGATTTGATCGTAAAAATCTTGAATTTTGATTAGGAAACATCCACTGAATAAGTGGGCATCTCTTAGATGCATATGTAAATAAACAGATCGTAAGTTAGATAGTCTACTTGTATTGCTAGAATTAGTATTGACGATCAGCAAGTGCGTGATCGTATTGATATGAAAACGCATATATAATATAAAGACCATTTCACGATTGGGTGTTTTCGTCGTATTTATAGCGTATTTATAATCGGCGACGGTCCTTCGCTCATCTCCGATACACTTAACAAAGGAAAGATCAGGATTGCGAACACCAGCGCAAATGCGCGTTAATATTTCCTTCTTTTAAGTCACTTGAATTCTCTTCTCTTGCGAGCCTGTATTCTTGCGCGATGCTCAGCCTGTCGTGGACAGTGACATGCACAAATATTTGTCCTTTTTACATCGAGTACTTAGTTTACGTCCTTTCAGTCGACGATACACCTTATGCTTAAAATCCCAAATTCTTTTTTCCTTGACCGATCATAATCTATGTCTATACAACTAGAACAAATCATACACACGCACGCATGCAATTAACGTTGGTTTACAAACGCAGACACTAACTTCGTAATCTTCGGCATTGATACACGTCTCCTACATTTTCCTGCTCGTTATCTTAACAAAGTTTCCTCTGGCGATGATTTCGAGGTACGTTCTGAATGAATGTATGTTCGAAAAAACTGAATGACCGTATCAAACCAATCTATAATTCGTAACGAAATCAGATATAAAACATACAATAATGAATTGCTTGTATACACTGTAATGTCATTAAAACCATTTGTCATTGAGGGTTATTATCGTAATTGGAACGCGCGTCAGAAAATGTTTCGTCGGAGTTCTTTCGTATAGATTCAAGATTCGTTTCCCTCTCTTCCGTCGATCGTGTCTTTCGGCAAATAAATTCGTTTTAAAAATTTTTTACATTGTGTATTTGACACGACCGACATCGAAAGCGGCTTTTTTTCCATCAGAAACGCCAAACTTTGTGGGGTTCCTTTAAAACAAAGTTATGCGATACGCTATGTAACAGATTATATCGAAATAAACGCAGAATAAATAAAATTAAACGCTACGCATTAATGATCTACTATAAATATCGAAAAAGTTTCGTCTTTTGACAAAACAAAAACAACGATTATTCTACATCAAAGTGAATCCCTTACGCGACGATCTTACGAACATCGTATTATCTAGTATGTACATTATTCTGATTATTCTTTGAGGCCGACCCGTCCAGCGAAGAAGTTACACGGCACTGTTTAATTCTCCAGCGTTCATTATTAAGAAAGCTGAGAATCGGGACTTGAAATGTTCGATGCAGAATGTGAAACTCATGAAACTATGAACATCATTCTCACATTGATGTCGTATGTCAGAATTCGATTGGCATCATGGTTACGTTGAATAAAGTTGAAAGGAAACTATATGCGGAACGTGTACCAGCTTGAAGACAGGTCTGGCTTAAGATCTCTGTATCGTTTGCGGCTGTAAAGTTATGTCTTCTTAATGTCACGTAAAAAGGAACATGTGTGGCTACAAAAACAATAAATTCCATTGAAGTAAAAAAAAAATTTATCATGATTTATTAATGCCACAAACGACTCGCTTCAGCGTAGCGTTTCTTCAAATCCCCAACAAAACTGCACTTGTTATTTTACGATAATAAGAAAGACGTTTCAGGTTTGAAGAGGCTCTTAAAAAAATAAAATCCCATTTA
>NW_017176727.1:180825-215270 GCF_001652005.2 Ceratina calcarata | reverse complement strand
TTTTTACGCTTATTTAGAAAATCCAAATCGCTTGTTGCACGCCAAATGCGGTTCCTTTGAGTTACATTTTAATAATTTTTTTGTTGAAAGTCTAGCGTTTTTGATTTTTATTAATGAACTTTCACAGCTCTTATCAAAGAAATATAATTCTTCTCTAGATTATGTTCCGTTTACGAGTCAATAACGTGTCAAACTTTCTGTTTCTGCGATCTTTAGAACATACCAAGAATTAGGTACATACGTTGGATCTATATAATAGTTGGTAGGATCGAAACTACATCATACTATAATCACCTTACAGTTATGCATAATAATTGACGACTTTGTTCTAAGGTGAGTTTACAAGTATTTCCTTTTTTTTATTTATTTTCAAATCAACCGATTGGCCCTTTCTGACTCCACAAGTCAGTAATAATTTTTTACAGTCATGCGGGCTATCGTGATGATCAATACGATTAAATTCACCAATTTATATGATCGCATTAAGTATATTTTTCTTTTCTATATTATTGACTTAACAAGCCTATGTATCTCATGATTACAAATAGTATATTCATAATCAAGAAAGAAATCTGCAATAAAATTATTAGTAATCGCTAATAATTATATATATTATTGGCAGAAACAGTTATCTATGTAATCCTACCAACGATTAATGACTGAATGTGGAAAAATATAAAACTTAACTAAATGTACACAACTTTTACACTTTCCCACGCTCGCTTTCGCACTGATACACATTCGGTGACTGCACGCGATGCACTCTCACATTCTCTCTGCCGCTCTCATATTCGCAATCTCTCTTTCACTTATCATCTGCGTAATATTTTTTGTTTTGTTTCCAAATTTACATAAAGTACAAACTTATGAAAACCGGAAAAATGTAACACAATAGTCAGTGTAGCATTTTCAGTGTTGTGTAAGTATTTTATCTAATTACATGGTCACACTTATGTGTCCGTCGATTACACACAATTAGTTTCATGTCATTTGATAAACTGTCTCTTTGAGGTCCGATAACTCTCTTCGGACTAATGAAGATTGGGTTTCTCCTTCCGTTGGAATGTCCCAACTCGCACCACCATTTATATTTTTGTTTCTTTACTATTACACCGACTTCTTTACTCAGTTCATAACTATTTTATTATTATTTTGTTTTTTTATTGACTGACGTATATATTAATACGTTTCTGCAGTATCGACCACCGCCAAACAATCATCCAAGTCCTGCCCGGTTTCAATGGATTTTTAAGGAGCAAATAACATTATAACGATTCCTCAAATGCAGCCATCAAATCGCTTTGCAAGTTCATGTCAATTTGTCCAGCCATCTGAAATAATAAATATAACCATTCTCTTGGCATACTAGCCTACCAATAGTCATGAACGACAGTGAGGAAATCTACACGTGCGTCATTTAACGAAATGGTCGCGAATTTTCTCATGTTTTGCAAGGAGAAAGCGTTTCGTATTTTCGATCTCTGTTGCCTCCCTTGAATTTTATTTTACATCTACGATGTAGCGCAAATCCAGAAATCTGTCACTGATGAAAGACGACATACTTGTGAAAAAAAAGAAATTACGACGGAACTTACCGCTTCGCGTCGACGTCGTTCTTGCTCTCGTAGCCTTTGACGTTCTCTTTCAGCTGCGGCTTTGTCTTGACTGGATGATTGACTCGGACTACTACTGTCTGTATCTACAATGGCTTTATTCACTTCTTCTGTCCCCGTAGAAGAAGTCATAATGTTTCCTTGTGGGTCAGTAACAGTTTTTCTAACTTTGTCTAACGCGTCTTCTTCTTCCCGTTCTCTTCTTCTTTCATTTTCTTGCCGTAAACGTTCTCGTTCCGCTTGCTCCTTCTGTTGCCTACGCATTTCTTGTTGTTCCAACAACGCTCTTTGCTGTAAAAAGATACATGCTCATTCTTTATTCTATTTAAAAATAACACTGTCTCTATATCTGTGCACACTGTATTAAATATTATCTTGAGGATCTATATTTGTAATTCTAAGATAAATGTTACTTCTACTAACCCTATCTTGCTTTTCTTTCGCTTGTTTTTTGAATGCCTGGAATGAATCCTGAGCGGCACTCTTCATGCTACTTCCTGCCGCTGACTGAGGACTCGATGCTTGCGCCAAAGACGACCACGACGAAGCATTCTTTACATTCTGTTCTACAGTCTATACAAATATAACAAGCAATTGAAAGTTTTAATAGCTAGAAATAATTTTGAAAATCCCTGAATTAATGAAACGCTACGGTTTCTATTCATACCTTATTTTTGAAAGCTGACGCGAAATTCGACACAGGATTTTTCGAATCGGGTGGCGTCATTTTCTTCTCAGGCATAAGCTGCGAACTCGAATGATTCCCCATCGGTGGCATTCCTGTATTCATTTCTGCAAAAAGAGCTCCGGCTAGAGCAATGGCATTATATATTTGATTAGTAAGCAGCTTGATTAGTAATATAGCAATCTAGAATGTAGAACGCAGCGATGAGAAGCTATTTATAAATGGAATTGAAGCACTCGTTTTGCGTATATTTTCATGTCACAGGCAAGTAGAGTGATGAAGAAATGTTAGTTTCGTTTTATTACACATTACATATATCAAACAATTAATGTAATGAATTAATTGGAAAATGAATCATGAAGAAGCAGCAGTTACATATGAGGTGTAATAATAATCTTTCAAACTTTGAATATGAATTAACATATGACATACCATCCATGGACTTTTGAGGTATTTGCGATTGAGAAATAGACACCGATTTTTCTTCTTTCTTATTTGGTATTTGAGATAATTGCATCGGTATGGAGACCATGGACATCGGATCGAAAATTGAGCCCATTCCTCCCATATTCATTCCCATACTGAGACCAGGTATACCGTTATTGTTCAACATATTGGGCGGAGAATTTTCCCGCTTGGTATTAGAAAATCCGTTGGAATGCTGCTGCGACATGGTGGCGTTATGGGAGTTTTGTATGTTGGTCAACGGCGAACTCGTGTTTATCATATTCTCCAATTGGCTGTGCATCGGCATATGCGTAGCCAATCCTTGTTGCAAGTTCATATTTAGATTGGCCATCGTAATGTTTCCCAGGTTCAAATTTGATGCCATACTTGTTGGCATCATATTTACTGGTGGTTTCACGTCGGACAGTAAATTCATGTTCGCGTTATTTGTTGTCGTGTGTGGCGTTTGGATCATTGGTATGTGTGGCTTTTTTTTTAACGACATCGATTGTTCCAATGTCTGCGTGGTAGGCACAGGAGCTGCACAGAGGGAAGAAATTAGTTTTATATTTTTCATGTCGTTCGTTATCTTACCGAAAAAAAAAGGAGACACAAATATATATCGTTGGTTTATAACACGGATATCAGTGTTGGACATACATTAATGTAAAATAGATCTGTTGAATTGTAGACAGACAATCAAGTTAATTCTGTTATAAACCATCGATCGTAAAAATTATTTAATACGAGAAAAACTATATACCTAAAGTACTATAAGGTTGTAAAAGATCTGACTGTTGAGTTAAAACTGTCCCATCTGTGGGCACAGGCGTGTTTGCACTCGAAAAGGAACTAATAGGTGGCTGTGGTAGCTGAGGCACAACCGGTGAAGCTACTATAGAATTCGTATTTGTAGGTGTAACACTTGGTGGTGGAGTTGGTACAGAAACTGATGGGGTCGGCGGATTCGACGTGGTCGGTGGTGGTGGCGTGGGCTTTTTCACAGGAGCAGCTGTAGCCATGGCTGTGGATCGCGGTGGTTGCGCTGGCATAGACGCATGACTCGCTACAGGCATCCCTTGACCAACAGTCGCTACTACCACGGACTGCTGACGTTGATTATTGCCACCTAATAAAGTTACCAAATGTAAATGTACATATATGATAAGTATACGTGTACACGTGCAAATGCATAATTATAAATTTACGATACAATATTTATCGTGCTAATGCAGAATCTCATAAGTTACGTTTCAAAATGAATGTTCAGCAACACGTGTAAAGACATTAGAAACCAACAAAATTAAATAGATTTTCACGCACCTTGTTCTGAAGAAATGTTGCTAGGCTGAGTTACAGTTGGTTTTGTTATTGGTCCCGTTGAATTTGTTGTGGGTTGATTATTCATTAACAGACCTCCGGTATGATTCAGTGTAGGTGCCTAAAGAGTGTACTGTGTTTAATATATCGTACATAAGAAATATTTTACTGTGTACCAGGAGATTCGCAGTTTGAGGATATCATAGAAATTATTATTTTACACTAAATATTATTCTACCGATATAAAAATAACCGTTACATTTCTGAGTACGGATTCTAAATATAGTCAATGTTATAGACATAATAATCCTAGTTAAGAAAATGTAAACATATTTACAATATTTATTACATTAATTAAAATTATATATTTCTGACTGATTGAAGCAAATGCTGATATCAACTGATTCCTACGGACATGTTATCTTACCGGTGTAACAGTGGTTGTTGTTGCCGGAGGTCCTGTACTTGGTGTATTCTTCTTCGCTTTCTTTCTTGGAGGACGATTGGAAGAGTTTCCTGTAATTCAATGTAACGTGCATCTAGTGATGAATACGTGCAATCAATCGTTTTCTCGTTACAAAAGACTAAGATCGATGAAGACATAGTGAAATGCAGTGTGCAGAGGATACCAGCCATCAATACTTCGCTCACCGAGCAACAGAAATGCCAGACAAACTTGTTACATACGTTAGAAACAAAATTAAAAAACTTCGATCGTATGTTTTCTAATAGATTTTATTCATATGCTTATATTATAATTGTATCACTGTGTACAACAATGTTAATTTAAATATCTCAATTGTATGATTTTTTTGTGGACTTTCATCTTAATGTTTTTTTTTTATATTAAAAAATTTTTAATGCGCAGAACAATTCATTTTGTTTTATCTCATTCTACATAAAGTTAGTCGTACTCAATTCATTTATGAATAATTGCGTGTGCATATATATATAAATATATATGTATACACATCATAAATACATACATACATACATACCACACGCGCGCCACATACACACACGCTCGCGTGCAGCGGGATTGCCACACGCACATATACATATAACGTCCTATATATATGTACATATGCACTTGCATTATACATACATATATATATTGTATATATACGTATGCGAAAACGCGCACTTCATTTTCTTCCTTTTCGTGTGAATAATAATAGTAATATTAATAATAAAATAATATAATAATAATTATATAATCGTTACAATAATAATCGTGACAGTGACGAAAATGATGATTACAAAATGCTGACTACAAAACCATCAAACTCTGCCTTGCTTTTTATCGCTGCTCTGTTCTCGTACAGTGTGTACCGTCATTATAATATAAATGTATTGTAATGTAATAGATTTAATGAAAATAAAAAGTCACGTAAATAGTTATAATATGGGCTCAACTTAAACGTGAATGATACAAGTGTGTCACACTTAGACAAGAAGATTCAGAATTTAATTTTAAGTCGCAGTTAGCACAGTATTGAGATCGGTGGCAAGACACTCCTGCTCGATGTTCATTATAGTTAAATTCATTTACAATTGATTACAAGCAACAATTCTAACATTAAATATCATTCTTGCTCGTATATATAAATCGTCGTTCGTCAATGGAATGGTCGACAAGTGTATGCAGATTACACAGTTCGCAAAAATGTACAAATACGAGACAGAAAACGATTGCAAAAAGAAACAAAATAGCGTAAAAAGAAACATCGAGTAGAAGTTCCAGCGTATCTTAATTTATATAATATAGTTAACTGGGCCACCAAATGAGCCAACCCCGACTCTAAAACAATCTCTCGAAGAATCAATGTTCTTATATATATATATATATATTTTTTTTTACGTCACTCATCTAACTGTGTTTATGCATTAAAAAAAGTCTCCTCTGTATCGCCTCTTTTTCTCATAGCTTATAACTAGTATTATTAATATTTTTATGATATATTAGTTTTCACTATGTACAAAACGCGTATGCTTGTGTTACCGTTGCTGTCCAACTCGTGATACGCACAAAACAGATGTAACGCACGCACATATGTATGATCGTGAGAGCAGGAATAGAGTCAATGTGTGTTTCTTTCTTTTTCTTTTAAATAACTTCTCCTAACTCCTTTCCAACTCAAACTCATAGTAAAATATTCAAGTTCGTTGGATCTGCTTATGCGTATAACGGTCCCAAAGGAAGAATGAAATGTTCCAGACTGGATAAATATGCGAAAAAATTTCGACGCGTGCTTTTTATGTGGAATAAATGCTACAAAAAATTTTGGAAGGCAATATTGATATTATTATAAAATGCCCTAACTTCGTGTTACAAGCTAATGGTGATTGTATTTTTAATAGATGCGTAGTTTCTATCTAATTCAGCACACGCCATTAATTTGATCTCACGATAATCTAACTAATTTAATTAATTGAATTTTTCTATTTACTTTCAGTATCTCAGGAAACACAAAATTATACAGGATCATCTTCAGATCAAAACTTCGTGTCTGATTTTAATACATATATTTTTTCTCAGAAATAAACAAACAATTTTCTTTTTCTCTAATAAATTGCTATTTCGCCTGATAAAATACGAATGATAATTCATGATAAATTTCTCTATTTAATTCGTTCACTGGAACAGTAAGTACGCTGCTGGCTGTACGATTAATGATAACATTAAATTGTACTGAGTGAGAATTTGATCACTTTTCTTTCTTCATCTCTTTTCTTTCCAATAATCATGTTATGCAACATTTGCAAGCAAGAAATACGTGCTTCTGAAAGCACCTTAGAATCATAAATTCAGTTACGTCCATAACACCTCGTGTTATTTGTATACTTTATTACATCATAAGAACTAAATTTACATGATATTTCAACAAAAAACGCTATCATGGAGCAGACATTTATACATAGAAATATAAAAACAAAATATCACTAAAATTAATTGAAACTTGTATAAAAGATTTCCTAAAAACTTTCTCCTTTTTTTTAATAGGACGGGTTAAAAATTATTTGAGACACTGCTTTACGAAATAATTACCCCAAATCAGATAGGTACAATACGTAATATAGTACGTACGTACTTACTATATTTTTAGAAATGTGTTTCACACAAGGAAATTAAATTCATTCTTAACAAGAATAAATACTATTTTATGTATCGAGGCATGTAAAACCACACCAATATATATGCAAATAATTAATAATTATTATTATTTGACATAATGATGTCGATTTAGTAGAAACGAAAATGCGCTAAATTTCGATTCGATTAATTTCGAAAATGAAAAGCTGACAATGGCTACCAATGAAGAACTAGTGGTAAATAGAATAATGAAACGACGATTAGCAAAGCTTAGCGGAGTGCAAACAATGTGTTTGGAGGCTAGGGTGCCTTGTTCGTATCGTAGACCACTTCCTCGACCTGTTTCTCGTTCCTAACTCTTCTATCGTTCATCTTCTTTTTCCATCTAAATATATCGTAAACAATGCATCTACCCTTTTCTGCCTGTGTCGTACCATCAGTGTGTAGTACGGTACCCTTGCCTTTCTCCGATATGCTAACATAAACCTCGTATGCTCAAAGTCATTTAATCTTACGAAAAATAAATGGAAATTGTTGACTGTATCACGTATCGCTTTCTCCGCATACTTTGCATTTGTCTTGTAACTATTTTATTTTATCACTTTCTTTTACTTGAATCCATGTATATGTATGTACTTAGAGGAAGAATTGAGATTTCTGTTTGACTTCGCAACTACATCTAAACCATACATCGTGTACACCTTAATAATTGACTTTTCTTTTTAAGAAGGAAGCACCGCTTCTTTGGCTCTATTAAACTAAATCTAATTTAAGGAATGGAAACAGTCATATGAGGTATAAAGATCAGATAAAAAATCTATTAAGAGGTACGTAAGAAACTCTGGAAAATGTTTGCGGAGACGATATTTGCGCAAGCAAGTAGTGTATCCGGTTTAAATCACTATATTGACGCGAAAGCTGTGAATTATAGTAAACCTTAAAACGTGGATTTGCAAATCCAGCCACCAATACACATTGTCTGCATTTGTTTCCCGTGTGTATCATAATATCGCTACCTAATTGATTCTTTCTCCTTTTAAATATTTGACCGTTAAGTCCACACAGTTTAAAAAAACTGTGGAAACTGAATTAAGAGTGTTCAGAAGCCTAAACACAGTTCTCACGTCACTCAGGTAGTAAGTGTATATTTACACTTAATGCAGCAATGACGCTTGTCAAATATCACTGTACTATTATCGTCCGAAAAATGATACGAGACATGAATGAATCAATGCGAGGAAACAAACTTAATGATTTAAAAGAACACAGTGATACAAGTAATGCTCTGCTTACCGATTAATGTAAATAAATATTAAATTTGCAAGAGTTAATATACTGCATGATGTTGCTTGGGTTACGTAGGGCAATATAATTGTCAGGAGAAGCTACAATGTATATAATTCCAAGGTACCAACATTTGACACTACAGTCCTCTATTGTATACGTTTCTATTATCATAATTACATCTCCACACATTTTCATGTAACTTTCTCAGACACAGTGTTCTCTCATATGTCTAAACGTATCCTTGCATACTCAACCACGAGACTGCAGTGAAAAATTCAGTGACCTTGAATAGCAAACTATACTTGTGACTTTCGAGCAACAGAACGTATTGTCAACACCGATAGGGCAAGAGAAAATATAAGTAATCATTTTTAATCAATAATATAATTTGTGAAACAAGCTGGCATGGCATATGGTATCCTCTAAACACAGTCTGCACTCCACTAGCTCACCTTTTCTTTCTTACCATTGCATATTGTCTTGTAAATTAAATAAAAAATTCTTCAATTTTGTGTCAAGTTTCGAAATTGTATATATACATTCAATTGCATTTTGAATATTATACGCAAATTTACGATCATGTTCTATGCTTCATCGTTAATTTCGTAATAAATTTGGTTTATCAAACTAATCATCATGAAACTTGACACGTTGTTTTGTACTTGCATTAATATAACGCAGCACTTAAGCTATACGAATAACGCCGTCCTAATAAATACAATTAATAAGCAAGATTTAGCAGCTTAAGAAGATATTTGCGATGCTTTTTGTGCAGTCTAACCCCTGTTCAAAACATCTTTCTTTATAACTATGTATTTCATAACTTTTCGTTTCATTATACGTTATTTTGACCGTCAATAATGTTGCATGTATCTCAGATTATTTTGATTGCCAATACAAAATTAGTTAGGCACAGAGTTCACGTCATTTTTTTTTAACTTAAAGTCATCATCAAGTCATGGGATATTAAATTCTATTTGCATTTTGTTATACAAATTACTAATTTCCTTTTCCTCGTTAAAACTGATAATTTATTATGTTAAAAATTAACACTGTACAATTATTAACATCGTATAGTTTTATATAATATATAAATATATTCCATGCAAATCTTGTGCAGATATCATTGTAGAACATTTAGAAAAAAGTGATTATCAATATTGAAGTAGATGGAATAATGTAATAATTTGAACACATGAATTTTGCTATGTAATACCCACTACATTAAAATAATAGATTAAAATAATTAGTTTTCACCCATGTGTACAAAATATCCGCATGAAATGATGAAGAACTTCATTCGACAAAATTACCTAAAAGATTGGTGTTTACGATCTTTTTCTATTATATTTAACATGATAAATTATCTCATCGATTCAAGCACTCTTACTTGAGACATCAATCAATATGCAAGTCTGTACACCGTGAATGGAAATGTTACTTGTAATTATTCTATTATGACGCGATAAGAGGAAACGTGAATGATCGAATGTGCTTGTAAAAGATCGATAAAATGTATATATTGTCTTTGTAATACTTTTAAGCATAAACGTGAACAGAAATCTGTGCTTCTATGAGATACGTTTATCAGGTAACGAACATTATGAACAATTTTGATGTCTAAAAAAAAGGTGAACAGTCGCAAATAACCTCGTAATTTTAAATCTTACGGAAAAATTAGTTGATAATTTCGTGGTAACTACTCATTTATAAGTAGTTCATTGTTCCCAAGTAAGGGTCTAATAATAGCAACAGTTACGTGAGGTTTATATATCTAACCTGCTTCACTGTCGCTCGAATCACTGGAGCTCGAAGAAAGTGAACTACTGCTGGAATCACTATCGCTGCTACTACTGCTTGATGCTGATAATCGCGAAGGCCCACTAGCTCCTCCAGTTCCCACTACGTCAACTGATTTACTACTGTCTTCTGTAAAAAGGAATTTCACAACAATTTCATTAGATCATGACCATAATAAATCGCATTTTCATGTGTGCGTTTCCTTTTCAACCGATACAAATGTCATTTGTTGCATACTTATACATATATATGTAAATTGAAATATAAATTATGTACCTTTCTTAGCGGTTTTCTTAACATTGCCTAACTGCCCTGTAACATCTTGTAACCTTTTCTCTAGTTCCTGCTTCTTCTCCGCCATTTGTTCGTCCTTAGATTTACCACTGACTTTTTTATCTGTGAAAAATATTAAATCAAATCCGTTAAAAGTATAATACATTTCATTTGCATGTAATATAAATGTATTAATGATTCACGCTATATTTTCGAAATGTAACACAAATATTTTTTCATCTCAATTATTATCAATATAATTTTAATGGTTAAGACTTATCTATACAAAATAGGAACACATGAATTCAATTATAGAACAAAACTTACGTGGCTTTTTTCTAAGACACGAAGCGACATAGTTCTCTAGTTCCCTTAATGTGGATGGTTTTAACGTTTCAAAGTCAATTTCAATTTCATCCGGGTTAGAATCCCTCAATGAAGGCTCCCGAGATTGTATTATGTGCACAACGCGTCCTAATTTATCTCCTGGAATATACAAAAACAATGAATAAGATTTTCTGCAAAAGATCATTAAAATTAAAAGATATATGAAACAATCTTTACATTAGAAACGTTATTATTAACAATTACCAGGTAATTTGTTGATATCCAAACTAAGTTGTCTCTTTTCGTCGTAAGACATTGGTTTAGCGTTGTCCTCATCCTCCGAATCGAATGTAATTGGAGGTGGTTGACTACTCGCCTTTTTCTTCGTTCCAGCCGATCTACTATTTGCCTTCGGCCTCTTATTAGCAGTGTTCGCCGTCGCCGCTTTCCCAGGTCTCCCTTTTAGGGACTTTGGCTTCGCATTCGCCGCTGTTGGCAGATGATGACTCATGCCTCCTGTCGCATGAGTTTTATTAGGTCCTACCGCTATGGCAGGATGATGGAAATCACCACCCATACCACCAGGCATCTTCAAATCACCTGCCCCCATCGCAACGCTGGCTATGCTAGCACCAACACTATCAGAGACGCTTGGGATTCCACTACTAGGTTTCATTAGTTCTTTCATGGCACCAGTATGACTGGGAACAAGACTACCACTCTTATTGCTCATTGGCCTTGACTTTGACTTGTCGGGTTTCTTCTTTTTACTCTTCTTCTTACCACTTTCTTCCACTAATTTTCTCATTTGTTCTTGCATCGCTTTCAACTACACATTAGGCAGTCGTTTTTTGTTCATAGTGAATTCATATAAAAGAATAATGAGATGTACTAGAAGAAGAAATTAAAACGTACCTCCTGTTGTAAAGCAACCAATTTTTGGGTCCGCTCTTCGTCCGAATCATCGCTCTCGGAAGAACTTTCAGACCCGGAACTACTGGCGCTACTACTGCTACCTTTCATAGTTACCATACTTCCCATCGGTTCATCCGGAATTTTCGCATACCTAATTCATTACAATCAATAAAAAATTGTACATCATCAAGTAATACGCATAGTCAGCTGTATCTTCAATGTTTGTAAAAACGTACCTCATTTCAAACACATCTTGAAGCTTTCTAGCCATCGCAACGACGTCATGATCAATCTCAATTATTATCAATATAATTTTAATGGTTAAGACTTATCTATACAAAATAGGAACACATGAATTCAATTATAGAACAAAACTTACGTGGCTTTTTTCTAAGACACGAAGCGACATAGTTCTCTAGTTCCCTTAATGTGGATGGTTTTAACGTTTCAAAGTCAATTTCAATTTCATCCGGGTTAGAATCCCTCAATGAAGGCTCCCGAGATTGTATTATGTGCACAACGCGTCCTAATTTATCTCCTGGAATATACAAAAACAATGAATAAGATTTTCTGCAAAAGATCATTAAAATTAAAAGATATATGAAACAATCTTTACATTAGAAACGTTATTATTAACAATTACCAGGTAATTTGTTGATATCCAAACTAAGTTGTCTCTTTTCGTCGTAAGACATTGGTTTAGCGTTGTCCTCATCCTCCGAATCGAATGTAATTGGAGGTGGTTGACTACTCGCCTTTTTCTTCGTTCCAGCCGATCTACTATTTGCCTTCGGCCTCTTATTAGCAGTGTTCGCCGTCGCCGCTTTCCCAGGTCTCCCTTTTAGGGACTTTGGCTTCGCATTCGCCGCTGTTGGCAGATGATGACTCATGCCTCCTGTCGCATGAGTTTTATTAGGTCCTACCGCTATGGCAGGATGATGGAAATCACCACCCATACCACCAGGCATCTTCAAATCACCTGCCCCCATCGCAACGCTGGCTATGCTAGCACCAACACTATCAGAGACGCTTGGGATTCCACTACTAGGTTTCATTAGTTCTTTCATGGCACCAGTATGACTGGGAACAAGACTACCACTCTTATTGCTCATTGGCCTTGACTTTGACTTGTCGGGTTTCTTCTTTTTACTCTTCTTCTTACCACTTTCTTCCACTAATTTTCTCATTTGTTCTTGCATCGCTTTCAACTACACATTAGGCAGTCGTTTTTTGTTCATAGTGAATTCATATAAAAGAATAATGAGATGTACTAGAAGAAGAAATTAAAACGTACCTCCTGTTGTAAAGCAACCAATTTTTGGGTCCGCTCTTCGTCCGAATCATCGCTCTCGGAAGAACTTTCAGACCCGGAACTACTGGCGCTACTACTGCTACCTTTCATAGTTACCATACTTCCCATCGGTTCATCCGGAATTTTCGCATACCTAATTCATTACAATCAATAAAAAATTGTACATCATCAAGTAATACGCATAGTCAGCTGTATCTTCAATGTTTGTAAAAACGTACCTCATTTCAAACACATCTTGAAGCTTTCTAGCCATCGCAACGACGTCATGATCAGGAGGATTATATTTATAACAATTTGTAAATATAAGTCGTACATCGCTAGCGAACTCCTGTGCAGTTTTATATTCACGATTATCCATTTTCGTCTGTAAAAGAATGTAAAGCAATTACGTTAATTTGATTACATAATTCTTAAATTCTATGGTGTAATGTATATCCATAGATAAGAAAAAAATTACCTTGACAGTACCAAGATCCATCGGTTTCTTGATAATGTCATGATAATCGTGAAGACCCAAAAGTTCTGCATCGACTGGTTTGTAAAAGGGCCATGCGTATCCCTGTACGTGGTTGAAGTACAGATTATAAAAATGTTCTTAACGTTTGTTCGTTAATACGTAAATTTCACGATAATTACCGAATGCTTTTTGGAGAACAACTCCTTCAAAATCTCGTTACAAGACTTCAAAGCTTCTGAAAGTTTCTCTTTCGACTTGCCAGCATTGTGTTGAGGCTGTAAAATAATAGAGAAAAAACATTTAAAACATTCCTCTATATTCTTCCAAGCATAAAAAATTACGAAAAAAAAATTAACTTCTAAAAGCGTCTTTAGTGAAACCTCAATAAGGGACGTACACAAACTTAAGAAAAGGACAAAAATATATCTATTCATAATTTGAGTACATACAGAGTTTTCGTTATTTTTGGACCGAAACATTTAATCGTTTGCAATGATAAGACAGCACAAATGAATGGAGGGAACGTGAAGGAGTAGTAATAAATGTACCTGTTGGGCCATTGTCCCCATCAGGGGCATGTTAGCCTGGTGGAATGGCACTAAGCCGTCTTCCGCTTGCCTCGTTGGCTGAAACAGCCACGTTACGAACTCATTGTTAATGTATTAATGGATGCTATGATTATAGGGTGCGAGGAACAAAATTACTTAACATATACGATTCTTTGGTTTACTGAAACGATCACTGAAGTATCCTCGAATATTGACATTTATATTGTTAGAATTTTACACTATGTAAAATAACATCATCGAAAAAATATTGTTTTTCAGATAGACAGATTGATAAAACTTATTTATCATTTGGTTTAAGGTGTACAGCGATGTCTTTTGACGATACAAGCTTCCAAATACGAATGATCGATAGATGAGGTTACACAATCAATATGAGAAGTATATAAAAAATAAGGCGCGCACATACACACAAATATTTTGAAGGAAACCAGAAGATATGTGAGTAGGTAATGAAATAAGAATTACCTTCTTTATTTGTCTGCCAGATTCTCGCCTTGTGGGTAGTTTGGCATTTTTAGGATCCAGTTTGTATAAAGGTTCGAAAGAGTTTGCAGTAGGAGTTGTAGTATCAGCCTTTCTCTTCACTCCCTTTTTAAGTTTTGCTGGCTGGGATGGAGGCATGACCGTGGGTGCAGTGGGAACTTGTGGAGGAGGAGGCACAGCAGTAGCTGCTTGCGGATCCATTGCCGGTTGTGCATGGTAACCGCTGGTTGGAGGGACCACTTGTTGAGGCAGAGAATTATGAGTAGCCATAGGAGTGACACCCATGGTCGATGGAGGAGCAATAGTAGTCGTATTAGTGCTCCCAGGTACTGATGCGGGTGCTTGGGTGCCAAGGGGAGGCATAGGGATCACACCCGTTGTTCCAGCTGACGTAGCCGAAGGCGTCAAACTATTTGGTACACTGGAGGTAACCGCGGCTGCACCAGAGGGAGGTCGTCCTCGACCTGTACCTCCTGCACCTCCTGCTACACCACCTACTGGTGCAGCAACTCTGGCAGCCTTTTTGCCTTTGGGTCCCTTTGGAACAGGAGGTTCCAGTTCCACCTCTTCTTTTGGCATTTGTGCAACCTGTTGTTAACATTTATTATGTATTGTCTTATATTCATGACATACATGTGTTAACATCATCAAAGCGTTTCAGAGAAGTTAGTAACCTTTGTGAGAAATAATTTTTCGAGTGCTTGTGCCATGACTACAACATCTTCTCCAGGCTTGTTGTAAACATAACAGTTTGTGAACATTGTATTGAAATCCTGGATACATTCTTTCCCGCTCCAATAATACGTATTTTCTAATCGCTTTTTGATTGTGCCCAAGTCCATTGGTTGTTTTATAATTTTGTGGTAGTCCTATTAAATTGACAAAAGCATTAAGTTGATTTTCAAGATTAGGTTTTCACATTTCTTATAGAATAGTAAAGAAGAAACGCATCCACGTACTGGCAAATTGAGTTTTTTGGCATCTACAGGTTGCTGAAAAGGCCACGCAAATTGATGCTTCCATACTGGCTTGAATACACCTTTTTGAAGAAATTGTAGTTGATTGGTAATACGCCCTGGGCGATTAGGTGGTGGCACAACAGGTGGTTGGACTACACCATTCACCGGTTCCACGGGTGGTTCATCACGTGGCGGTGGTTCCTTGGCAGGAGTTGCTGGTGTAGTCGATGTCTTACCAGGTGCACTCGTCTGCATTACCCAGTTTTCATTTATGTATTTCTTATCGAAGCAATATTACTTCATTAGTTAATATTGACAACTACTGTTATATAATATTAAGTCAATAAATAAAAATAAATCTGCTAAGCATAAATTCAGACCAATGCCTTCTGCTTCTCATATGAGATGAACATTTAGTAATTCCAATGATAATAGAGTTATTTTGTGACTCATGCTCCAATATACTATTATATATATGATTTACAAGTTTATTGTTATAACAACCAGATACTGTCATTTTTAATAGAATAATTTGTAAGAGTTTTATCAAGTTGAACACTTCGTGTTAGTAAACCGGGCAACTGATGTGTCTTATGAAATGTCACAATATTGTATGTACAACTTTAAAAATATGTACATGTACATAGTATGGAAATCCATGCATCACAAACTTATGTAACCCATTCATGCAACGAGCGAATTAGGCTGCTAAATATTGAAATTCCATAACCAACAAACAAGCAATTTAGAATTTTCTTTAATGGAAGTCTAATTGAGTATATAATAAAAATATGTGTATATGTATAAAAAAGTGTTTCCAACTGAAATATAATGGCAACTCTAAATCATTTCATACAATCATGCAATCAAAATCAAATACGTCATGAACAATTTAGGATAACGTAAAAACAATAAAAAGTATTTCTTTCTTAAATAGTGTAAGAAAAAAACTGTATATTGTATGAAATGGCTTATGAGCTATATAAGTACATATTCAACATTTCTTAACAGACAAGAATTTAAAGTGTAGAGCAGAAGTACTTTGCTTCATGCAAATAATACATAGAAAGTGCTTTACTATTTAATAACTATTACTTTCTCAAATTTTTCATAGTTTGTATACGATTATTTTAGAGATATAGAATCAAAATTACGAACTGCTCATAGTAGTATTAGAGCTGCCATTTTAAATTTTAACCATATATATCCTAGTTGAAACAATAGTCAACAAGGAATCTCACCTTCGGTATATTACACAGCCTTTCTCGCTCCTCCACATCTAACTGTAATTCATACATACCACTCAATCAAACAACGCTCAGTTTCATTACATAAACAAAAATTATGCTGAATAAAGTATTAGGATTAGAGCATCTGCAGTAGTAAAGTTTCATAAAGTTTGGCATCATAGTGCATAATATAAACAGTAGAGAGCAGATGTAAAGTACAGCGTTAAAAGGACAGTTGTTGGTATTAAAACTAAATATCTAGTTTGTACAGCTATTGAGTTTTAATTTCAGTACAATGGTGTCTCTATCTGATATACTTGTAACTAAGGCATGTAATAATTTAAATACTAGTGAAAACTCTATGCAAAATGTACAAAAAGAGAGTAATATCATTTCCATTTTTTACCAAGTACAGCAGAGAAAAGTCGTAAATTGCGTTAAATGAAAAAGATTATTACTAAAGAATAGGGTGTCACATCTCTATATGCTGCTTAATATATTGTGTTAACTACTAGGAGTTATACAACTTATATACAGCTTTTACGTGTAGCTTTAGTAGATTAATAAGCAAGCTGCGTATTCAAGTAATACGCTGTTAAATTAATTCATTACTTACCGAATTATTTTGCGAGATATTGTCCACCTGCTGCATCTTGGCTTCGTCTCTGTAACAGAAAAAGATAAGTGTGTCAATAAGTTTCATGAATAAGGGCAAAGACGAATTAAAATATCATTCATCATCAAGTTTTTCGCACTGTGGGCTTGTAATATCTTAATTTTTAAAACTCACTTGTGTGTAACCTATTTTCATTATTGTAACATAAAGTCACAAAATACCATATTTTTTTACTGCTCTTTCATAGTAACCATTTATTTATTGCCTTCTCTCAAAACTTGTAGGATTTATTACACGAGAGAGACGTCAAACTCCAACTGATACGATCAAACTTCACATTTCATGAAATAACTAGATGTATTTTATGATATAAGGCTCATCAAGTCCACGGTAATGAGCTTCACCTACCTTTCCGACATATATGGTACATAAATGCTATGCAGCAGGTAACTGCCTTACGTTGATGCTTGACGCTATGAGGCTTCATCAACAATTGAGATGGCAAGGATATATTCTGAATTGAGCATGGTAGCTCACTAATTGCTTGCCAAGATGATTGCGCTGCAACCAGGGAGATTGGTGCCGTGGAGGCATAACACTACTCAAGCCTACCAAATGGTAGTACTTTGAATGTCAGCCCTGTACACTGCTGTGAGACTCCGTACCTCCAGCCAAGACTCGCAACATTAGCAACATCTGGATAACATAACAACAGGACCCCGTATTGTAACAACCCCAAATTGTCTTATTGCTTTAGAGCAAGTTAAACATTGATTTATTCTCAAGTAATGTATAAAAATTCAAGTAATATATAAAAATTCAAGTAATATATAATATAAATTATTTAACATATCATGCATAACTGAATGTTGTAAGATACATGCTTGACATATAATTCTTTTCTCCATTATGGTATACATGAACTGACTAATGTTGACGGTAAACTGACAATGTACTGTAATATTGACGTTCAAATTGCTCTTTTAAACCTCTTTCGTTTATGAAATTGTTTTTGTACAAGTTATTATAACTGATAGCTACAATTGGTGAAACAACAACGATATAAAAGAAGATGCATGTATCAAATCAAACAATGTTTATCAATACCTAGATTCTTATAAAGGGTATTCTCCATGAATAATGGGAAAATGAACAAAGTTTTTGCATTGCCCACAAAAAATGTAACATAAGCAGCTAAACTATGATTGTATAGGCTTTTGTACAGCATGTTTGTACAACACTATAGAACTATTATTTTAATGTAAATAGCGTATAATAACCTAGAATTTAGGTTATAAAGAGAATATGAATGTACCTAAATCTCACAGGAAATCTACTCTTATACATCTGATTAAACGTACATACATAAATAATTTGATAATTCACAACTTTCCAACATTCTATTCCTTTGTAACAACTTTCAAACGTAAAGCTAAATGAGAAAGAACAAAGGGTTTCTTTCAACTAACTAACGAATGTATGTAAATAACACATTTGAATTGAAACATTTTCAAGAAAATACTCAAGGTTAATCAGGAACAGCATGTACAAAATGTAATACTGTTGTTGTACAATATCTGCACTTCTGTACAAGAATTATTTTGTATACCCTGTTGTTCAAAACCAGTGTAAGCCAAAATGGAAAGTTTGACAAAAGTAGCACAAATAACTGGTACACTGGTATAGAAAGTGAGCTGACTATTAAAATACAAAATTGACAATGCACAGGAAAAAAACGATCTCGCGAACGACCATAAGATTTCGATCATGGGTAGCAAGAGTTTCTACCGTGGTGAAGAGTAGCATTGCCAGAACAATCCATGCCGCGAAGATGTTCTACTCGTACAGTGGTCCGAATATCAAGGGCAGAGATAAGAGTGTTCGCAGGTCGAACAGGTGCTTGGATGGTTAAAAGTCATCAAAGAAAGGAGAAAAGTGAGATCCACGAGAGACGACAGAAGTGAAATAAACGCGGTAGATGCAGGAGTGGAAAGAGCAAGAGGAGGAGGACAAGTAGGAGAGGATGGCGAGGGGAAGGGTAGCAGACCCGCGCCCAGCCGATGCACCCAGCCGACGCACAACAAACACGAGCAAGCCGCCGTGTGAGAATCTAGCCGAGCGCTCGACTGGCGCCGAAATTGCAACGTTTCTCACATCGGACAATTGTAGCGCGCGGAATACTCGAGCCGCCTTTTTGGTCACTCGATTTGGCGTAGGTTTCAACATGGCGGTATGGCCGCTCGGGAAAGAAAGCTCTCAAGGGCCCGCCGCTACAGCCGCCACTTACGCACCACCACGGCACACACCACGCGATATACTCATCATCAACGGATCCAGAAACTTCAAGATTACTTATAATCACTTACCTGATCAATGGAAGTCCACTTTCCACGGGAATTCTTTAGTAAAACACTACCACTACGTCTTGGACACTCGAACTACGCTTTCTCCCTGCTCGCTAGTTTGGTTGGTCGGTGTTATGGCCGCCGCCGAGTGTGCCCCACCGTATCACTCACTCACTCTCACTCGTGCGAGCGCGAGCGCTCGGTTCGCATACGCGACGAACGCGGACGCGGCCCGACCAACTTAGTTCCACACTTACGAATGCGGACGTCGATCTCTCGCACTAATATCGTATCAGTGCCCCATACCGAGCTCCACCAACATTTTCCTGCAGTCTCGTACAATCGGATGGCTTTCCGTACCCATGACGATCTCGGATCTACAAACTAACGATCGCAGCACCAACAATGGCTACGCATTCTTCCGCGACGTACCGAATGGTCCTGTTCCGGTGTTCCTCGAACACGACCTGTCTATCCATTCCCCTTGCTTCTCTGCTGTTCCGAATTTTACCGAACTAATCCGAACACCAACGCGCCAATTTTAACAATTTTTCATAAATATTCTAAAACATTACCATCTTTGAAATATATTTGAAAATTGTCTATTCGTAACAAATGTTTTTAACAATTAATTTGACTACATACACAATTTCATACCTTAGATTTGCAAATTGTGAACTATTGAAAAACTGTCCGTTATATCGCGTGTACAATCACTCGGGATAATCGGGAATTAAAAATTAATTTTGAAAACTAATTTTTTGTTCATATATTAAAATCTTTAATGTAGCAATATTAGAATATAGAAGCAAAAAATTGTAGGGTATATTAATTGAAGATCTTTATTTATAAATTAACTATTACATTTTATTAATCAATCCAAAAATTAATGGTTAATTTCCATCGTTCCATGTTCACCCAGAATGCATTATTATATCATTCAGATAATGATTTTCAAATCATAGATATTAATAAATTATGGCAATAGAAAATAAAATAAGTTCCATTAATATAAGTAATAATTAATTTCTCATTTGAAATTTAACGTTAAAATTTATTAATGACCGCGCAAGCCGTGGCCCAATTCCACGATTCTATGTGTAACTATTGCAATGCATTTTGGGATGCGCGCAAAATCTATAAGTACATTCTGCTTTTATCGCTTCCTCTTAAATAATCATACATCTACCATAAACAACGAAATAATTAAAAACTTAATTACCATGTGGTAAATTTCGAATGCAACATAAATGATATTTTGTCATGACGTATTCATCGTCGTCATCACGTAGCAAGTTCCGTTATGTATCCAAAATGGCGAGACGTGAACAATTGACCTCTGCTTCATCGTAATATGTATTTCCCGATTAAAATATGATCTTCATCCTTAAAAATACTACATTTTACTTGTACAAAATGTAACGTAATTAAACAGATAATCTATTTGACATATAATATCTATCAATATCCTGAAGTCAATGTTAACATATCGACAAGCTGTAAACTCGTGACATTCACTACGGTAGTCAACTCGACAATTATATAATTTATCACATAACATCAGCTATAGAATTGAAAGAACACAGCATAAAAAAATATAATAACAATTCTAATTGAAGTTCGTGAAAACTTGACATAATAAACATTGACACAGGCGACAACGGCACTAAACCACAAAATGGCGTCTCATGTATGAATACTGCCACTTTTCGAGATATTACGTTTGTAATACACGACACTTCGAATACAGACGTTGAGGTTGAGGCACATAAACGACGATTCTCAAAGTTTAAAAAGCAACGTAGTATAATCCCCATTGTATGTTTTTACGAGAAGGAGAGAAGTGTTGCAAATACTTAACATTAACAACCATTTTTACTTTGATGACGTAATGAAATACGGAAGTCAAAAAAGAAACTAGGCATTTAGGGCTCGATATCCACGCACAAGTTAACATCCTTCCGGTTGTCGTAAGTTTATCGCGTTCTGAATAACGATTGGTGCACGTCTTTACAGTTTCTATTATATGAGCCATGAGCCAATCATTTGAAAACCAATACTGATGAGTCATTCTATTTAGGATGTTTAGGATTTACTATTAAGAATTGCGCAACTCTATACTTTTCCAAATGTATATACGTAAAAGTAAAAATGTAAATTGAAACTCGTTTTAATTTAATGTAACTAAAGTTAATAATTGGATGAAATCAAATTTCATATCAAATACATAANTATACAATTAATGAATATCCAACTTAATACTTGTTTACTAACGATTCATACAATACAAAATTCACATGAAAAATACTAACCTTAACAGATTCCAATTGAGCTTTTTCTAAAATAATGATCAAACGTTTTTCTTGATTTTTAATATGAGCAACGTGGAGATGTTTAGGAGCTGGGTCATATTCAAAATCATCTTTTCCATTGCGATTCTTGCGCTTTTGACCCATTTTTTATGTACTTGCTATATACAGTTCACACTCGAATTCAAAGGTTTTGAAAGCAAAGGACTAACTGACTAACTTCATGTCTGTAATAATTAAGCGCAGGCGTCAAAATCTTATTATTTGAGAATCACTTGCAACCTTGCAATTACTGCAGATATTTGTTACTGCCAGAGATATTTGTTACTTTGCAAGTATGATAATCCTTTTAGAACGTGAAATATATAATAAGGAGACTTGTGAATGACAGAAACAATTATGAGTTAAATCTTTACTAAGTAGCTTATTTTAAAGCAATTGTTCTTCTAATATTTATTGCAGGATATATATGCATTTCTCTTAAGAATATAATCAAGTACAATCTTTTATACTTATAGTTCTAAAAATTATACTTATAGTTATGGAAGTAATAGTACTACAGCAAAAGTGCCAGAAATCTCATTATTAGATGTACAGTGATTATGACACATTTTTACAAAAATAATTGATGTTAAAATAGCAAGAATAGAGATATTCATTTACTGATATTACGCATGCTGATTACAATGGCTTAATAATAAAGATAAAATTAAGAAAGATGATAATTATGACGATTGTAATATTATAATTTATAATTATAATATATATTCGAAATGACAATGACAGTTATTAAGAAATAATGAGCGTGATCGTGAAAATTATTGTACACTATTTCTACAGTTCTAACAATACTTTGTTAGTAGATACGAGCTAATCCATGGTTTTTATAAATTCAATTGCGGAACAGAACTGTGTCCACCAATATTGTTCTTCTCCCCCTAATCTATTACCGTAAAAGCTATCCACGTATTGAATAGTTGAAAGCAAGGATGGTGGATTAGTCTGAAAAATAATTGAAATAAGCTCCATTGTAGTAAAAGTTGATATGAACATACTGTACGTATAGAAGAAAAAATTGAGATACTTGCTTTGATGATAACGTAGACTAATACGGGAATCATATCATCAGCCGCAGGAACTCCCCTTTCTGTTGCCATAGAAAGTAAATTCATAATGGTAGTAGCACAACGAAAGACACATTGTAATTTATCTCTAGGCGTTTTATAGGCTGATATCACAGCTAATTCCGCTTGGGCCCAAGGCCAGGGACATTCATAGTGATAAATTTTTGGGATTCGTAAATCTTTGTGATTCGGTGTTACGACTTGAGCCAGTTTTTTAATATGGTCATGCAGCAATTGGTCCCTGTAAACGTCACCGTCCCCGTTTGGATAAAGAGCGTTATGATAAACGCGAGCCATCACAGTCCTTTCCACTACAACTCTCGCCAAGTTTAGCTGATTCTCGCTTGCACCTGCTTTCATCGTGCGGATAATCTTATTATCACTGATTCATACGGACAGTTGATTTGTTGTACATGAATTAACTTCCACTTACATTGCCAAATCGAATCGCTATCCATTTTAGCATAAACAGTACTTAAGAAATTGTCGACTAAATCTTGTTTTTCATCAGTCAGTGTCAATTTCTTGAATTCATCACAGAAACGCAGAAGAAGTGATTCTCTCTTTTCCAAAAATACTTTTACGCAAACAGAAACAAGATGATTGTTGATAGTGTCACGATCGCATTTGACTCTAACACACAATCTGTAATCATATAAGGTTGCTCGTATTGCTTAAAAAGTAATAATAATAACTCCTTTTTATTTTACCTATCCAGATGAGCTAACGTGGAAAGTAGTCCTTGTCGACATCTGATCAAGTACGCGATGTATGGTGATCGTTTTTTATAATCTTCGCGTAATGATTTAAACAATTTTCTACATCCGTCGTCATTAAACAATCGAACGCAGCGCAATGTTTCGTGTAAATGTGCTATTAATGCTCTGTCTTGTAAATTTATGGCTTCTGCCAATTGCAATTGCAGGAAAGCAACTAATTCATTTTCCTTTTGTAACCAGTAACTCCGCTGGAATCAATAAATTAAGCTTTTTCAGTACTCCTCGAACAGCACTTAAAGCACTGTTTAACACAATTATATTGTAATATACTACCTCTGACGTAGCGCTCCAAGGAACGTGCTGAAGATCAGCAGTACTAAGTACCATTCGCAATTTTCTTTTAGCATCAGAAAATGCATACGAAAGCTCTACATTATTCGGATCTATAAAAAGCCTTTCGTCTTCAGTTGAATCTTTCATACGAGACTGATTGCTTTCTATGGATGCTGTGTCACTTGCCGCACTTGGCTTCCTTCTATATTTAGCTAAAATGTCGTCCGTGCTATCTAGAAAAATTTAAATCACTCTCTTTACTTGCTTATATTCCCTAGAAGATCGCCTGTCTTCACACAACGTTAGAAATAATAGTATTTACCACCGTTCATACTGCTAGTTGATGTCACATCTTCTGACATTATTCTGCGTGGTCTATGCCGGCTCACGTTAATACCATCTCCAATGATATCTCGATCATAACATCTAGCGATATCTTCTGTACCACGAACTGTTCTGCGTCGATTTCTCAAAGACATTTTTAATTTACCAAAAAAGCTTCTCTTATTTTTTTGATCATCGTCCAACAATTCCTTGTCTCCACGTTCTGCGGTCATATCGAAGCTGATACTTTTCGGTATAGCTCCACTTGAAGCCGTCGGCTTCAGATTATCGTTCGTGACATCGCAGTTCTCATTTTCCAAAGAAACACGCGGTATCTCTGAATTCGTATTTTTTATTCGCGTTTCAGAACCTGAACTACTGCTGGATGCCAAACTACCAGTACTTAATCCAACAGCACCATCAGGACCGCTTTCATTAATACTTCCATCAATCGTATCAACTAAGCCACTTTGTATTTCCTGCATACATATTAATAGAGCTTTGAACATCATTTCGAACGAATAATATACTAACAACAACGATTATTTAGGGAGACAAACCTCTGATTTCGGAACATTATGTGATTTCTCTGTGTTCATCAAAGTAGGCGGTGAGATGTGATTAGCTAATAATAAAGCTGGCGTAACAGCTGCTGTGGCGATAGCATTGTGATGAGACGAATTTTGTTGCTCCATTTGATCTTTTGCATCTTCAATATGTAACTTGTCCATCAGATCGACCATACCCTCGCACGGTGTTTTCCCGTAATCTATAGAATCACTGCCAATATTGTTGGCATTTTTATCAATATATTCTGTCGTGATAGTTGAATAATTAGATCTGCTTTGTTCAGCCATATCTGAAATGGACGTTGGAGACGTTGTCGGTGAAAGAGAAATGCTCGTAGGAAGTTGCGCGTTCTCTTGATAATTCGTTGTTGATAAACATTCAGTCGAAGTAACATTTTCTAAAGATTAATAACACAAAGGAAATTAGTAAATTAATAGATCTTGAATAAACGTAGAATTTTTAATTATACTTACGAGCAATTGATTGTGACAGTGTCTTTTCGGTGGTTTCAGCTTCGCTACAAGCCTCAACTTCGATTTCGGACCTTGCAGTGTCATCAGATCTAAAACAAAAGTAAATAAATAAATAAATGAAAAAAATGATTACAGATCCTCCGTTTCTTTTTCTTGTCTGTATAACATACCTTGCAACGCTAGCAGTATCGTCGGTATCAACTTCCGTTAGTCTCTCTGAATCACTAGCCAACACATCAGTACTCCAAGCTTCAGATGCAGTTTCACTCACATCTAACATTGCTTGCGGCATTGATTCCGAAGTTGTTGACAAAACTGATGAAATTTGCTCGGTCGAAGGGGGATATAAGGGTTTTTCTTGTTGCTCGACTATTTCACTATCCGAAGCCAGAACATCCGTCGACCAAGTATCAGATACCATTGAAACAGTTTCGTCTCCTAAAAATGTATGCACCAACTTCGAAACGTGATCTTTTTATCCTGCTATCCTTTTATACACTGTATACCTTCGATTAATTTTTTTATTTCGAATTTGCAAAATTTATCATCTATCTCGGATTGGCTCTGTTTCGTCGGTATAGTCGACGATGGTAGACCCAATTGTCGCGTTTCGTCTGTTCGCCCTTCTTCACCTTCCGTCATTTGAGAGGATGGGGTGTCACGACCTGTAGATTCACAATTCGAATCAATCTAGCAAACTTCACTCATGCTGTATGTTGAAGTTCATTTATCAAAACCTGATATGTTAGGCGTTCCACGTCCTGACACACTAGCGGATACCATATCCGAGAGATTATCGTTTTGATCTTCTGTTTCAAGCTCCAGTGAGGACGCGACACTATGATTCGAAGCAGCTTCAGATACAGCCTCCAAATTATCCGAAGTATTGCCATTAAATCCTTCGAATAGAACTAATAAAATATAATTATTATCGCATATTCATACTCCGTAAGAGACATAAATAATTCTTCCTTTCTAATACCTTCATCATGAGACAACGAAAATCGAGTTTTTTTTTCTTGACTTTCTATACGCTCAACGCTGCAACTTTCCCGTCTATCGTGAATGTTGGATATATCATCTGATTCGAGATTCAAAGTAACTGGTCCATTTTCTAAATTAGATCCAAGTTCCGTACACAAGACCTACCGTATTAAAAGATGTGTGCAATTACAAAAATAGTCTATTAATGTATTAATTCTGTTAGAGAAATAAATACATACTTTTTGTTCACTAAGTAGTCCAACAAATTCTCCACTAGTTGGTCCAAATGGGATAACAAGAACATCTTGAGGATTTTTATCAATGGATTCCTCTTCAGGAGTCGAAGTACCATTCAGCTCATCTCCGCCATCGTTAGTCGTATTAGACGAGTACGATGATGACGGTGATATTAGTACTCCTCGTTTTCTGCCTACGGAGCAATTGTATATATACCAAACTCCCGCTGCCTCATCTTATATTTTATATTGTTCCTTACATATTTCGCTATTTTAATCTAATAGAATATGAAGATTAAACTGTGTGCATATAGGAACTGAATTTTAATAGTTTAATTACCTTTTCCTAGAAGACCTCCCTTTTTGTTGGTAGATTCGACGGAATGATTGTTAGCCAATTTATTTGCGGATAAAGAACCAGAAGGTAATTGAGAGAGTAAATTGACCAGTTGTTTCGCATCAAAAGCAGCGTTTTCTACTGCGGTTTCAGCGGCTATAGTTTGCAAAAATATAATGAACGTATTCAACTCTGTCTCAGTGAATAAAGCAGCAGAACGCGAAAGACCTCGAAGTTTATTGTTATCGATGCTGATATTGGGTTCATCTTCGAGTTCTTCTGCCGCACCATTTACCATCGTATCTATTATAGAAGAAATAGAATCCTTGTCGAATTTTTTATAGAGATCGAACGTCTTACTGTCAACGGCTTGATACTTCATTAACGAGAGCATTTGCAGGATTTGTCCAACCTGCATTAGATTAAATCGTGCAACATAGCTAATAGGCGCATCGGTAATACCATACGGCTCCGGATTTACGATCGCAGGACATATAAAGTACGTAAAAACCAAATCGGTACACATCGCATGTACTTCTTTCGAATCAACATTCCCATTTTTTCCTAAAAGTCCTGCCATTTGTCGAACCAGCCAGCATATGCTACTTGGGAAACAATGCATATTTTCTCTTATACTGGTTATAAATCTTTGTGTAATATTAAACAAAGAATTAACCGTCCAGAGTCTGTAACGTTGTAATTTAGATTCATACTCGGTAGTACCCTCTTTGCCAAATTTTTTCAACCTCTCTGCTGCAGGGAACCTTATGGGCGCTTTGTCTGGATCAATGTCGAGAAACATTTCATCTTCCATCAATAACTGCACAATCGGATTATGCAAAGCAGCAGTCAAAAAGAACTTGGCCGAAAATAGACTCTCATGAAAGATCGAGTAAAGCCTAGAGAAAGCGCAAGTGCCATGTCTGAGTAATCTTCTAGGATTATCAGACGGTATGATCTGTAGCAGCATCAGGTGCCTCAATAACTTTAACAGCAAAATCTTATCCTCTGGTAGCAAACAACTACCATATAAACCAGCTGCTAATAATTGAACTATAGTTTGCACCAAGTCTGGTAACAATTTATCCCCCTCGACTAAACATAGCGCAATCAACTTTGGAGATTTCCTAAAAGCGCCTAAAAACTCCCCATATGATAGACATGTCTGATAATTTAAATATTTGTATACATCCACGAAATTTGGGCTTTCCAATATATTTGCTCTTTGACAACATGATGCTGGTGTACAATATGGTTTAGACATTATCAATTGATTCAGGTTTACCCTTTGCTGGGCTGTAATCCATGCTTGTTGAGCTAAATTCGATGATGCATACAATACCTAGACAAATGTAAGAACATGGTCATTGATGCTATTTATATTATAGTGGTTTAAATTAAATTTTTCACACCTTCTTATTAAGTACTTGTAGATTTTGTTGTTCTGAATTGACAAACAAGCGTTCTTGACGCAAATGGTTTGCCAATTCGATTATATCCCATTGTAGAGTTCCAAGTGATTCTGTATTGTTTGCTGACGACATAACTAAGCATACCCACGGGGTACGATGAATACGATCAAATAATTATTAAATTCCACTTTTTTTATAACCCTATTAATATTTAATAATATAGTAAGTTCTCTTAAACGCTTCGTACATCATGTATTAAAATTTTGTTCTGCCCTTTACTTAATACAACGATCATACATACCTGGTATAAAATATTGTTTCTTATCCAAAAATGCGATGATTTCAACTTCCCTATCCGATGCAGATATTTCTAAAACCGATAGTTAAGCATTGCTCAGAGAATTGCAGTTTTTTATAATTACTCTTCTTATCTGAATGTAATATTCGCACCGACGCACAGTCATTTTCCACTTTAGGTTAGAATTTTCTACGACAAATGGCTGTAGCTTCTAGTTCGTCGTTGTGTTTTAAATCGAAAACTGTCTTGACTCGATTGCTCGATTATTCGATACAAGCAACAAATGTACACATTTATATATTTTTATTTGATGTCTTTTATACATCTGTAATTAAGTACAAATTCTATATTTAAAATATATTTTTCATTGTATTCAACCGAATTTCTAGTTTAATTCTTTAGCAATAAACAAGGAAACACATTATTTAAATTATATTTATATATTTCTGTTTATTTTTTATCAGTCAGTTTCATGTTTCATCATAACTCATAGTTGCGTGTGCATGATAAATAAATGAAACACGCCCTACGTAATTTAATCATCTTGAAATTAATAATATGAATACGTACATGTGTGTGTAATTAATACATACACGTTTACTAAAATCGCTGTGACACCGCATCGGCATGGTTCTACTAACACAAACATGTAATGGAAATGGATGATTGTATTGTATCACTTTATATATATATATATAAAACTCGTACCTATATGTATGCACTTATATATGCTTATATACATAGGTTAGGGTTAAATTGTCAGATTCACATTCTACGCCGATTGTAAATGGAATGGATAACCGCACTACGCATACGCATGTAAATTAGTGACAGTTAGTATAAAGTCAAGATAGCCGGTATAGTTTTGATATTATATTACTGTGTTGTCATATACAATTATATAATTAGCAACACGGACGATTTTCAGGTACGACTGATATGATCTTGGTAAATTTGCCACGACGTATAAAAATTATGATATACATATTTATCGAATAAAGTAATTGTATTCATTTGTATAGGTACATATTAAATTTCCTGGTTATCATGCCGACGTATATTTGCTCTTTTGTAAATGATATGATGGGTTAAATATTGTAATAAGAAATATGTTTGTCGTGAATACTATTGATC
Organism: Ceratina calcarata; assembly: GCF_001652005.2. NCBI lineage: Eukaryota > Metazoa > Arthropoda > Insecta > Hymenoptera > Apidae > Ceratina > Ceratina calcarata. The sequence goes on along the minus strand of NW_017176727.1, from coordinate 185,286 downwards.
CACTTAAAGATAATAAGTATATATCATCTTTATGCTAAAATTATTGTCACAAAATTGTTTTGGGGATTTATATTCATAGTTTAGTTTTAATATAGTTCAATGGGAACAAGAAATCAGAACATTTACATTAAAGTGTCATAAATTATTAGTAATACAAAGTTCATGAATATGTTGTAGACAGAATTGCAATAACGTTCTGAAGCGAGCTACAAAAGTATTTTATAACGTGGTCAAGAAGAAAATAAATACAATTCGAATATAAACTATCAAGATGGTTGCGCCAGATTTACCAGAAATACCACAGTCATTGAAAAGTATACAGCATTATCTGAAAATAGCATCAACACATGATCAACGAGATCCTGTTATTAGTTATTGGTGTAAGTATTTATTTTGTCTTAATCTTTTTAATAAAAGCACAATTTTAAACTACCAATTCTTTCTCTAGGCCGACTGTATGCTCTCCAAACAGGATTGAAATTATCAACCAAAACACCAAAAGAAACGAACTTTTTACTGAAATTAATGGACTGGTTAGAAACAACCAAAAAAGAATTACATGACAATGAAGCTATTACTAATGATGTAGCTGCCCAGGCACACCTAGAAAATTGGGCACTGAAACTTTTCCTTTATGCTGATAAAAATGATAGAAATGCGAATTTTGGAAAGAGTGTAATACAGAGCTTTTTTACTGCTGGGCTTCTTTACGATGTATTAACAGTTTTTGGTGAGCTGAGTGATGAAGCTACACAAAATAGAAAATATGCTAAGTGGAAAGCAGCATATATTCATAACTGTTTGAAGAACAACGAAACGCCTATACCAGGTCCCATAGAAGAGGATAACGAGAATGCTGACTCCAGTAAAAATATAGAAGGTAAAAATGCTAGTCATTTTATATATAAATATCCAGATACATTCCAACATTCAAAAGATATAGATAGCTATTTCTTTAATAACTAAAATTTTCAATTATGTGTTAATATAGTAAATGATTTCTATCATATTTCTATAACGGACTCTCGGAGTAATACTTTTACAGGAACAGGAGAAGAATTAAGAGAAGAAGAAACATTACCATCAGATGATTTAGCTGACACTAATCGAATCAATGCAGAACCTAGCGACAAAGATAAAGGAAATATCGCGCAATGGTCTTCTGGAAGCCAGGAAGGAAATATGATTACGAAAACAGAAGGTAAGTTAAAGGAAAGCAATTCATTTGCAGATGGCTTGGTTGCATTATAAATACGCATTCAATATTAAATACAGATGGGCTCGAGTTGTCAGTGGAACAGATAGGTAAAGCGCAAAAATTTATTAAATGGGCTGGAAGTGCTTTAAATTACGACGATGTACCTACGGCTGTGTCGAATCTTCGAAAGGCTCTGCACCTTTTAACGACTGGTCAGGAACCTGTGTGATTGAAATTATGGATGAAAATATTAATTAAATGAATCATTCTGCCGCCTTCAACAAAGTAACAGTAAGCCTCATAGTTGGTCAATTGATTTTAATTTACAAGCACGAATGTAAATATTAATGTTTATGTAGCTTAAGTAACGCAAAAGTAGAAACAATAACTTATTTATTTGAATTGTTCACATTATTACAGTCATGCCGAATGTTACTGGTATTTTTGAGATATAAATCTGTTCTACATGTGTATAAAACAGCGTCAATATATGAATTCGTTATTATCGTAGTAATTATAGTTGTTTCAGAATACATACGTATATGTATAATGATACGTTTATTATTGAAACAAGCTAATCACTTGTTACATAATTAATCAAGAAGATTTTACTTTGTTTTTCCATAAAAAGAAATAAAGCATAAAGTTTATCATGGATTGATGTGAAACGTATGAACGGGAAGAATTAAAAAACATCGTGTACAATACAAAAACTTGTTCGTTAGTGAAAGTAGGTTGTACAACAATTTTATAATTGTTCATGTCAATGTAATTAAATAATTCAATTAATTTTTATAATTTTCTTTTCTTTTTTGTACGCTTACAATATTTCACATCATCTTTTCTATATTATTAAAAATTTAATCTACTTGAATGAACGAACTGAATATTTTTGGTTCGTGAAAGTTCATGAAACATTGTATGTGGTCGATACGATAATAATTTGCAATATGTATTACAGTACATACACATGAGCATTAACGCGCATTTCATTCTCATAATGATACGTTTATTATTGAAACAAGCTAATCACTTGTTACATAATTAATCAAGAAGATTTTACTTTGTTTTTCCATAAAAAGAAATAAAGCATAAAGTTTATCATGGATTGATGTGAAACGTATGAACGGGAAGAATTAAAAAACATCGTGTACAATACAAAAACTTGTTCGTTAGTGAAAGTAGGTTGTACAACAATTTTATAATTGTTCATGTCAATGTAATTAAATAATTCAATTAATTTTTATAATTTTCTTTTCTTTTTTGTACGCTTACAATATTTCACATCATCTTTTCTATATTATTAAAAATTTAATCTACTTGAATGAACGAACTGAATATTTTTGGTTCGTGAAAGTTCATGAAACATTGTATGTGGTCGATACGATAATAATTTGCAATATGTATTACAGTACATACACATGAGCATTAACGCGCATTTCATTCTCACTCTTATTTATAATATATCGTACATTACTTTATTATTGTAAAAATTCATAATGTACAATTATTAGCGAACGTTACACGTTGTCTTTTTTCTTTTCTTCAAATGTTTTGGTTCTTTTTTGAATAAAAAGCAAACCATAGTTGTTATTATATGCTACAGCTCTGATTGAGTCTTTGATCTAACTGGTTTATACATAATTTCCAATTCATGTTTTCATTTGATTCTTAAAATCCTATGTGCTTTTTTTCTGTGAGAAATTAAAAAAGCAACAAACAAGTAAAAACAATTGCAATGCAAAGAAATCAGGCATGTACACTTTAATATGAAAGGAGATTGTTTTCACTATATTATTTAAAGACATGTATATACATCTTAACACGATATCCAGGAGAACACATTAATTCGAATGGCAGTTAATATCTTGTGCTTGAGCTAGTATTTCATGATCCTGTGATTAAATAAATATAATGCTAACTAATGATTAAATTTTGCAAGTTTTGAAGTTATGAAGATGCAGAAGTTTCATTCTAAAATTTAAATTCAGTTCAGTTAAAGTGATAATTTTCTACGATAAGCAACAGAATTGACAGAATGAGAGAACGCGAGATGGAAAACGTGTTGCAAGTGAGAGTAGAAATAATTAATGTACATCGAAATAAGAAATTGAGCATCAAATAAATGGTCTGTCTGTCTAATGTATTGAAAATTATTTGTATGTGATAAAAGTGATAAATGGCAACCAAAGAACAACATGTATGCATAAAAATTTCGAATTCAATCTTGTTTCTTGCTTTTATCATCTACACCATTTGCTGTTATCGGTTGTGCGTCTTCTCGCCTGAGTTGCCAATCTATTACTAATCGGCCCGTTAGCATAAAGAAGAATACCTAAAAAAGATAATTGTAGTAAAATCTAATTTTCGTTTTTAGTACTTTATCGTCTTTTTATAAGTATCTGCTTCACTTTACCAGTGCTGGAGCAATCCTCTCGAACTTATCGTTCACCATATAGTGAGAATACACAGCCATTAACATCAACAATAGTAACACCGCATTCGACACATTTTTTATCTTATCTGTAAACATAGGAATAAAAGAGAAATATTTGTTTAGTTCTAACAAAATATCCGGAACGGTAAACAACTAAGTCAAGGTATAAGTACCTAATGACAGTATAGTTAATCGATGTGTTTAAAAAAAAAGAAATGTAAAGAAATGTTTGATATGCACTAAAAAATGCTTCCTTACGACTTGGAATTATCGCCATTGCAAGCCCACAAATAATCTCAAGTGATCCAACAACTCTCCTATACCATTTACTCGGTACTTTGAAATCCAGCGTACCGGACAGAGGAAATACTTTTGCATATTTCACATACTCTTTCCTCTGTGAACATAGTGATACAATTGACTAATGAAGCAGCAGGTGAAACAGAAATAGAAGGAGATAGTAAAAAGCCAGAAGAGTGGAACGAACAAAATGTTCGTAGGAAGAAAATTGCCACAATTCCTGCATTGGAAAACATCGTACGCTGGCACTTGTGGCAATATGTATTTGGCGCGTCACCAAACGGTTGGTTGATAGTTTACTATAACTTAGGAAATTGGGTAACAGCGTAAGACGAAAATAATCTTGTCCCGAGATGCATCGAAGTAAGGGAATCGAATTCAATTTTCATCGCGTTTCAGGGAAATTTGAGAAATACTAAAACGATTGATAAAATTGATTTCTTATTACTTCTTTGTAGAAATGTTGATTTCTTTTAATTAAGTATAACAAATTTACATTTATCGAAATAATTTAATTGTTCCAATC